>NC_081570.1:993599-1011635 GCF_022355385.1 Mustela nigripes
TCATGACCTGAGCCGAAGGCAGAGGCTTTAACCCACTGAGCCACCCAGGCGCCCCCCCAGAGCAGTTCTTATCTGGAAAAGCAAGGTTTCTCAGGAAATGGAAACAAGGCAGTGAGAACCAGCTGCGGGAGCCGCGGTGGCCTGTCCTGCTCGTGTCAGTGAGGAGCTGTGAGAAGGGGCTCCTGGAGCGGATGTCTCTGGTTGTCGGGCACCTTGGCTGTGGGCTAGGGTCTCAGGGTCTCGGCTCCGTGCTCGACTGGCCTGGCCGGACCGAGAGCGCTCCTCTCCGTCCTCCTGCTGCTGTTGGTCCAGGTCCACACGCACGTCGGATTCCTGGATCGTTGTACTGGAGCGTTGAGCTGGAATTTGATACTGGTTTTTATGACCAGGGTTTGGTACAGTCCTGAAATTGGGGATTTTGAGAGCTCGGTGTCACATGGCCGCCGCTGAGTGGACTCCAGGGCGGAGTTCATAGTCCCACACAGCCCATGGCTCAGCGGTGGCTCCTGCCGCGTGGGCCGTCCCGAGGGTGCCTCATACCCCTTTCTGGCCCTCATGTGTTTGCCTGCGTCCTCCAGGTGCGGGCGGCCGAAGGAGGTGCCGAGAGGAGTCTGTAAGCTGCTTCTCCTTGGCTTGGGATTTTGTTCGGGACAGTCTTCAGGCCTCCAGTGCAGTCACGAGAGCTGCACTCACCGAGGTTCGCGGGTGTGGACACCGTGTGGTGTTGGCGCACCCTCTGATCGGTGAGCGCGCGTCTTGGACGTACGTGTCCTGCAGATGAGGGCGTCCTCGTGTTGGCACAGCAGGGTGACCCCCGGATGACCCCCACGGAGCAGCCGTAGCCTCGATCTGCCCGGGACCCACCAGGACACACCCCTGCCCCCAAGCTGCCTGTCTTCAGGGCCCCTCCCCTGCCTTTGGTCCTTGGTGACATGGGTCCGTTGGGAGGCATGGGGCCAGCCTGTGGGTTAGGGGTCTACACCTGGGGTCAGGCGTGCCCCCTGGTCAGATGCAGCTCCCGCATTTCTGATGGGAGCCTGGCGGTGCCATGGCGTCCCCCCAGCAGCGTCTGGACGCCCGTGCGGCCTGCCTGGACTCCAGCCGGGAACGTTGATGGCGCTCCTGGGTCCTGTGTGGTTAATCAGTAACCCGCGGAGGACTTTAGACCTCCTCCGCATGTGCGCTGCTGCACCTTCTCCCGGTGGGTTCAACGCCCTTGCGCTGCCCCGCTGACCCGGTGACCGTGATCCCGTGAACCCCGCGTCCGCTTCTCCCGGGGGCCTGCCCGCCCTCCGTCCTGCTGCCGGGCCGTCACTGCCCACTGTGTTTTCTCATTCAGTCTGCGACAGCGTTGTGGTCCGTTCTGGCCATTGTTCTGATGGCTAAATTGTCCCTCTTTTGGCCGCCCCGGGGCCTCCGTCCCTCCTGAGGTCTTTTTCCTGAGACCCCCTGACTCGGTCAACCTCGGGGAGAACGGGTGGCTTGCGCGTTCTTCGGGGGGAGGCCCTGAGGGAACCGCATCCGCAGGGTGGGCCAGAGGCACAGAGCCCTGTCCCCACCGCGGGCACGTCACCCCAGGGCAGACGGAGATGCGGAGGGTGTCTCTCAGGTGGGCGCTGGCCGTTTTCCTGCCTCTCTTTGCCGTAGGTCATTTATAGAAACTGAGCCACTTGCTTCCGCTCCACGGTTTTCTCGGGCTCCTGGCTCTGGGGACCGCCTGCGATGTGTCTGTTGACATTTCCCTATCCCCGCGTCTGTGCCTCTGTCAGCTGTGCCCGGAAAGGCCGTGGCATGTGGTCACTCACGCTGTTCCTCGCTCAGAGTGCTCTCCTGTGCTCGCTCCCTGTGCTGGGACGTGTCCCCGGAGGCCCGGCCCCTGGTGCGTCCCGGGTGGCGCGTGGGGCCAGGAGGGAGTGGAAGCCTGGGCGGGGCCGTGGCCTCCTTCTGATGCTCGTCCTGTTGTTTCGGATTGGAGCAGGAGCACTGAAACTGTCCCGATCTCCGTCTTTTCTTTTAATTTTTTGTCTTATTTGGGAGAGCACAAGCCACGGAGGCGGTGAAGGGGGAGGGAGAATCGGTAGCGGACTCGCTGCCGAGCGCGGAGCCTGACGTGGGACTCGGCCACACGCACTCAGGGCCCAAGGCTCCAGCCTCGGCCCGGGTCTCGCTTTCGTGCCTGAGGCCGTGTTGCCGCCCAGCGTGCATGTGCCGGTCACCTGACTCCGGCCGCAGGAGGCAGAGGGGGGACAGGCCTTCTTGGGAGGCTGCAGAGGCAGCACACTGCCTGCGGGGGCCCGGGTGGGGGGGTGTGGGGGCGGCTGGCCCCCCAGTGTGTTCCCGTACCCGGTGCTGTTAGCTGCCGCCCCGCCCCCTGGCCGTCCCGCGCTCGTGTCCGACTGTGTGTCGCGTGTTGCACAGAGACCTTCATTCAGGTGGGGGGCTGCGGCTTTGGGGAGCCTGTGCCTTGCTGGGAAGGAGCCCCACGGCTTCCAGGGGGCAGTAAGGGTGAGCGGAGGGCGGGGACTGGTCAGCAGAGGCCTTGGCCAGGGTTAGAGCCGGTGGCCCGTGTACATTGTGGACCAGAGCAAACGTCCTGGCCAGAGTGCTTCTTGTTGGGGAAGGTTCTCCGTTTTTTTTTGGTTCTTCATACTCGCGAGTCTTGTTTGTCCGTTGGTCCACATCGAGGCTTTATTCTGACTGAGGAGTCATCCCAGGCCCCCGACGCCCTGCACCAAGGGCTGCCGTCCTGTTGGTGTGGCCGTCCCCTCGCTGAGGGAGGTCACCCTGCTGCCCCGCGGTCTGGGAAGGGCCTCCCCGGAGGTGCTGAGAGCAAAGCCAGACCCTTCCTTGGGCTGCCGTGAGACCCTGGCTGTGGCAGAGGCGGCAGGAGTCACCTTGCATGCCGTCTGAGGCTGCGGTCCCGTTGCATTTGGGGTCCCGAGCTGTGCCGTGTGTTCTTTGTTTCACACACCCAGGCTGCATTTGTCACTGGCCTCTAGGTGGTCCCAGGGGGACCACTGAGTCTCTGGGTCCTTCGGGTACATGTTGGTTCATCTCCAGATAATTCTGGAGTCTGGAAGGCCTGGGGTACAGATCAGGCTGTAGCCTCGGTGGGTGGGCGTGCTCGGAGCCGGTGGCAGGCTGGTCCTCGGTCCCTCTCACTGCAGCACACGGGCCGTGTCCTCTGCTAGGCCCCTCTGCCCAAGACAAGCCTCCGTGAGCCTGGTGACGGAGGGATCGCAGGGGTCTGTGCTGAGGGAAGACGCCTTCCTGCTTTGCCGAGGACACAGCAGTGCCCCTCCCCCTGCATCTCCTTTTGTCCCAGGTCCTTGGGGGATGGCTGCCCCATCGTGGGCCATCTTGGCTCCTCCCTGTCCCTTTAGGGGCCCTGCAGTGGTGCTGCCTCACCCGGGAAGGACCAGACGGAAAGCTCCAGATCATTAGATCTTTATTTGGTGCTTTTCATTTTAATGTACCTGGCCCTAAGTCTGGACGTCTTGGACACGCCCCCACGGACTGTCAGGCTGTGTTGTGTGCACGCCCAGCTGTCACTGCTGCCTCGCAGGGTGGGCTCTGTGGGCGGGGGGGGGGGGGGGGGGGCGCAGGCTGGGAACTTCCGCGTGCTCCCCCCCACCCCCCTGCAGCGGCTCTCCTTCCTCCAGATGCCCGTTCCTGCCGGTGGGGCTGCCCAGCATGGCCTGCTGTGTTGAGGGACAGCGCCGCGGGCCAGCGCCCCTCTCCCTGGGCAGGCCCGTGCCCCCTCTGGTGGGTGCCGTCTTCACCTTCCGTTGGCCCCCTAGGGAATCCGTGGACAGGTCTGCAGCTAACCGGTGAGCGGCACCCCGTCCCCCTCTCTACACTTGGCCTCGGGCAGGGACTTCCTGTTGTTTACTGTTGATCCTCTCGACCTCCTGCAACTGTCACCTGCGGAGCCACTGCGGAGCCACTTCCCCAGTCCAGCTGCCCTGCTAGGCCCCTGCAGCCCGTGCCTGCTGCTGCGGGGCCCGCGCTCGTCATCCGGGGCTCATGTTTGATGAGCCTGTCCTTTGTGCTTACTTCACGACTGTGCGGCCGTGTTCCCCCAGATCTGGCGTCCCGTACCTGACCTTGCTCCCTGTCTTCCCCACCCCGGGGCTCGCGCTCTGCCCTGGGCCCTGGAGTTGGTTGCCTGTTTCCTCCTCTTTGGCACAGCGATGCCTCTGGCCGTGGCCCACCTCGGAGGCCCCCTAGTGTCAGACTGGGTGTGTGGCCCACCTCTCTGTTGTCCTCTGGTTCCCAGTGCCTGGAGGGTGGGCGCAGAGGGCCTGGGCCTGGGCATCAGTGTGGTCCTGTGCTGGCCCCGTGTGCCCTGGTCACCAGGAGGCTAGCCCCCGCTTGGGGCTGAGCTGTGGGTGTTCCTGGGTCACTGCGCCCTGGGGTGCTTCTGGCTGGCCGGGCCTGGCGCGGCCTCGGTCCTTCTCGCCCCCCATCTCTGTGGTGTGTTCCAGGGCTTTCCTGGGATTTGTTGCCAGACGCTGTTGCCTTGTCCACTTTCGGGTTTTGTGATTTCATTTGTAATTTCTAAGATGTGTTTTGTTTTTGTTTCTTTTGTAATGGCTGTCACGTGTTCTTGTGTCATGGCTCCTGGCTGTGAGTTCGTCTCCCGTCCCCAGGGATGCTAACGCTGGTTTCCTCCGAAATCCTGCTTCTGCCTTGTCTCGGAGCTCTGCTTTCTCCGCGCTTGGCGCCTGACCACTCCTCATGGGGACCTGGCGCCTGGTCCCTGACGCTGCTCCCGTGAAACCTCTCATCCGCGTCCTGTGGCGACCGGCCTCTTCCTGCCCCGAGCTTTCCCTTGTGGCGCCTGGGGCTCTTTCCCGGCAGCTCTTTGGCCTCGGCCTGCCTTCCTCCTGGCCATCTCGTGCCCTCGCATGTGCTCAAGGTCCACAAGCTTCCTCTTTGTTGAAGAGCAGGGTAGGCAGGGTTTTTGTATTTAAGACTTTATTTTTATTATTTTTATTTATTTATTTTTTTAAATCTGCATTCTTTTTTTTTTTTTTTTTTAAAGATTTTATTTATTTATTTGACAGAGAGAAATCACAAGTAGATGGAGAGGCAGGCATAGAGAGAGGGAAGCAGGCTCCCTGCTGAGCAGAGAGCCCGATGCGGGACTCGATCCCAGGACCCTGAGATCATGACCTGAGCCGAAGGCAGCGGCTTAAACCACTGAGCCACCCAGGCGCCCTAAGACTTTATTTTTAAACAAATCCACACCCAGCATGGGGCTCGAACTTAAAACCCTGAGGTCAAGAGTTGCTTGCTCCATTTTCAGAGCTGGCCAGGTGTCCCTTGGCGTTTTTCGAGAGCCTGGGGTTGAAGCATTTTTGCGCCTCTGTCTTAAAACTGGTTTTTCTTTACTCAAATAATGCAGTTTAATCGTTCTGTTTTCTTGATGTGTTTTCTGGATTCGCAAAAGGTCTTGGCATTTTAAGCATCGAGGAAGGAAGGACATAAAGAGCCACTTTGAGAAGGAAGACGCGGGAACGCGGCGATTTGTGATTTTACCCAGAAGTGACCCTCAGACGATCAGGCCATGTTTTCTTGGCCTGTTGTTTAGTGCGTGTGAGCGCGTGTTCACGCACGGTTCGCCTCGGCGTCTGTGGCGGAGTGTGGGCTTGACTCCTGTCTGGAAGAGCGACTCCGACCCCGTCGCGTCCAATTTGGACAGGCCCGAGGAGTGACAAAGGTCGGAGTTGTGCTGAGGGAAGTGCGGAGCGAAGGGAACGGGGAGATGTTCTAGAGCGCGCTTTTAAAGCCGGTTGAAAACCTTGTCCAGAAGTGAAGAGAACCAGCAGCGCCCTCCGGTCACGGAGGTTTGTCCGGAGGCGGCTCCTGATCCTTCCTGCCTGTTTGGAGTTTTTTCTCTCGAGGGTCTTAGTCAAGAGACTGTTTCACCCCACAGTGCAAAGGCCCAGCGCCGCCCTCTCTGGGGAGCGTGGTCTGTAGCCTTCCGTGAAGCGTTTGGTTTGGTTTCTTCACTCTTGGCTCTGCATCAGTCCCTCGCTCTGGCTGGGTTTCTAGGCCAGTAGTTTCTTAAAGGAGCTTCAGAATTCTCAGGAATGAGGAGCTGCTCGGTCTCACGCCCCGGGTGTCTGATCCTGGGTCTGAGCTAGGCCCTGGGCATTTGCATTTCTAGGAAGTTCCCAGGTGATGTTGCTGCACTGTGGGGAACCCCTTGGGAGAAGCAATGATCGCAGCTCTGCCTGCTGGGGCCCTAGGCCAAGTCCAGCCCCCCCATCTTATGGATAAAGTTTTATTGGCTCTCAGCCACGCCCACTTTTGTTCACATTGCTGGGGGCTGCTTTTGTGATACAGCCGCAGCTCTGAGTAGCTGTGAGTGAGAGCGCATGGCCCTCCGAGCTAAAAATACTCACGATTTGGCCCCTTACAGGAAGAGCTTGCCAATTCCTGATCTAGAGAAAGAAGTGATTTTAATGCAGTGCTGCTGTATTTCTGTGAATCCTCGTGGGATGGAAAAGGGTGTGTTTGGGACCAGCCGTGGAGACGTGGTGGTTTTATCCTGGTCGTCTGCACTTGTCGCTGACCCGTGGGGGTCACGGAAGGCCGCAGAACAAAGGAACCCTGGATTCTGAAGGGTCGAGCTGGGGTGATTGCCGCGGCGTTGTCCTTTACAACAGCGCCGTAAAGATACAGCGTACCAGAGCCGCACGCGACTAAAGCCTGCGGCGTGACACCTTTGACACGTGTGTTCCCGTGGAGAACCGTGACCGGAGTCAGGACGAGGAGCCTGCCCGCACCTGCGAGTGTCCCTGCGTCCGTCCTGGATTCCTCCCTCCTGCCTCCCCACCCCCATGCAGCCGCCGGGACTAGAGATGAGTTTGTCTCTCTGGAGCTTTATATAAATGACATTTCTCTCTCTGTGTGTTTTTTTGGTCTGGTTTCTTCCACTCAGCAGAATTATTCTGAGGCTCTTGTGTGTAGTTGTGCGTGTGTAACTGCTGGCTACTGTCCCATCGCCTGGATTTGCCCCGCCGTGTTGATGCATCCGCCCGTCCAGGTGATGGGCCCAGCCCCAGGCCTCGGCGGCTCGGGGGACGCTGCCGGGAGCGCTCGGGGCGGGGGGGGGGGCAGTGTTGGTGGGGCCGCGCTTCGGTCCCCGGCGGCACAGCTCGGTGCGGAGCGGTGCGGAGCGGCTGGGTCGGGCCGTGCGTGCGGATGCGAGCTGAACTCCCGATGTGCCGGGTGTCCTCTGGTGCGTGCGGTGCGCGTGGCTTTGGTTTCCCCTGTGCTTGCGGGAGGCCACCCGTGCCGGGCTCCGCTTCGCGCCGAGCTGCAGCCCTCTGAGGCTTGCGCGGACTCGCGTCTCTGCGGGAGTCGTCGCCGTCCTGGCGAGCTCTGGGACTTCCGTGTCGTGGACGCACGCCCCTTCACGCTGGTGCTTCACAAGGCCCGGCCCCACCGCCCCTGTCTCTTCTCACCGCGGCTCTGAAGAGCTGGGGTCAAGCGTCGGCCCCGCGGTGCTCCGGTGTCCGGGGGCTGGGCCCGTGGCGCGCGGGCGGCACTGGACCCCGGTCACAGAGGCCCCTGCTCTGCTTTTCCCTAGAACTTCTGTAGCTTTAGGGTTTACACACAGGTGGGAGATCCACTTGGAGTGGAGCCGGGGGTGATGCAAGGTGCGCGTCCGAGTCCGCATCTCGGCCTGTGCAGACCCAGAGGCTCCTGCGTATGTCGCCGGGTGGGCTCGGCCCCCGGGGATTGTGGCGCTTCGGTTAGAGAGCCGTTGTCCCTGTGTGGGCGCTTATTTCTGGACCCTGGTGTGCTCGCTTGGTCTGTTTGTGTATCTTTGTGTCGCTCCCCTGCTGGTGTGGAGGGTGCGGCCTCGTGTCCTGCCGTCAGGTGACAGGCGCGCCCGGCTCCGCCCTTCCCCAGGTCCTCGGCCTTCCCGCGTGCATGGTCCTCAGCTTGCTGTTTCGTGAAGAAAAATCGGGCCACGGTTGTGATTCGGATTGCTGTGGGGGTGTTCCAGATGGATCCGGGGAGAACGGACGTCCTAGCGACCCTGGTTTTCCAGCCGCGGTCGGAGCGCTCGTCCGCTCGTGTGAGCCGCGCTCCGTAGTCTCAGGGCGCGGGCCCTGGCGCCTTCTGTCACCGTTGTTGGATTGTCTCCGAGGTTTTCTTGTTTGGTGTTATTGTCAGCAGTGCTGCTTTTTATTTTGATGCTTTCGTTTTTTTCTTTTTTATAATTTCAAGTTTTTGTTTCAATTCCAGGTAACATACAGTGTGAGAGTTTCAAGTACTGCTTTTTTTTTTTTTTTTTTTTTAAGATTTTGTTTATTTACTTGAGAGCGTGAGAGTGAACGTTGGGGGGCAGCGGGAGAGGGAGGCGCAGACCCCCCCACCGAGCAGAGAGCCTGAAACTATGCTCTATCCCACGACCCTGGATCATAAGCTGAGCCGAAGGCAGATGCTTAACCCACCGGCCCCCTGGGCGTCCCCAGTAGTGCCGCTTTCCAGGTTTCGGTTCCTGGTTAGATGCTGCCGGCGCGGCTGACTTCTGTGTTGACCCCACACCCCGCGCCCCGCGACTTTCCTAGTGTCTTTCTCCGAAGCCTCCAGCCTGTTCTCTGCATAGATGACGATGCCATCTGTGATCAAAGAACGTGTCCCCTCTCCCCCTGCGGCCTGGAGGCTCCCGGGCTGTGGCCTGGCTGCCCTGGCGGGGCCCCCATCACCGTGCTGGCGGGAGGGGGCGCAAGCAGCTCTCCTGGCCCCCAGGCTTGGGCAGGCGTTTCTCTCCGCCACCTGCGCTTGGCCTGGGGTTTTCATAGATGCTGCTTGTTGGACAGAGGGAGTCCCTACAGTTCTGGCCCTAGTTTATTTTGATCAGGAATGGGTGTGGAGTTTGATTAAAAGCTTTTTTTGCATTTACTGGGATTCATAATATGATGAATGTTTTTTTCAGTTTATTAACCTGGTGAGTTACTGGGTTCCATTTTCTTCCGTTTTCTGAAACATTCATTTCTTTTAAAAATTCCTGGTAGCACTGAACCGCGGAGGCTCACCGGGGTCCGGAGGGCTTTCTGGGGGGAGTGAGCGAGGCTGGGCTGCCCTGGCTCCTGCTCCGGCCCAAGAGTCGGCAGGTGTGCGGGTGATCCACTCGCTCTGCGCTTGGCTCTGTTGTTGTGACGTCATTCCTCTTCTTCCTAAGCAGCCGCAGAAGTCCGTGGCAATGCCGCCTTTCACGGTCCTGATGCTGACCATTTTCTCTTTTCTTGACGAGTCTGGCTAGAGGCTTATCAATTTTACTGATCTCAGAGACCCAGTGTGGATGTCACCGATTTTCTCTGTTATTTTTCTGTTTTCTACTTCGTTGATTTCTGTCTTGATCTTTATAGTTTCTGTCCTTTGGCTTGCTTTGGATTGAATTGGTCCTTTTTCTAGTTTCATAAGTTGGAAGCTGATGCATTTATTTAAGACTCTTTCTTGTTTTCAGATACAAATATTTGGTTTTCTCCTAAGTCCTGTTTTAGGGATTTCGTACAGGGTCTGATATGCTGTTTTCATTTTCATTCAGTTCAAATACTTTATAATTGCTTTGATTTCATTTTGGATGTATGGGTTATTGAGAAGTCTATTAGTTTGCTAATACTTGAGAATTCTCTACAGATCTTTTTGTTACTGATTTCCAGTTGAATTCCACCTTGGTCAGAGGGTGCACTCGTGACGTGGACCCTCTTAAGCTTGTGAGACTTGTATCCAGTGCAGAATATCGTCTGTCTGGGTGAATGTTCGCGGTGCACTTGAGAAGGACCTGTGGGGACCGCCGTGAGCTGGTCCGGTCAGCTTGCGATGCTGCTCTGTGGTGGTGGTGCTGTATCTTTGCCAATTTTCTGTTTATTGCTTGATCCAGTTTTGGCAGAAGAGGGTTCTTGTGGAACTCCGGATTTGTCTCCATGCTGTCCTGTCGGGTTTGCCGCGTGTGTTTTGTAGCTTTGTATATTTGGGGCATTAATGTTTATGCTTTTTTTTTTGTATTCGATTACTTGACGTTTTACCGATATAATCCTGCACGTTCTCCCTGGTTAATGTTCTTTGCCTGAAATCTACTTGGATGTTAGTCTAGCTATTCCAGTTTTCTTTGGACTCTTGAGAGCATGATGTACCTGTTTCTATCCTTTTTTTAAAAAACCTTTTTATTTTTTATTTTTTTAAAGATTTTATTTATTTATTGGACAGAGATCACAAGTAGGCAGAGAGGCAGGCAGAGAGAGAGGAGCAAGCAGGCTCCCCGCGGAGCAGAGAGTCCAATGCGGGGCTTGATCCCAGGACCCTGAGATCATGACCCGAGCCGAAGGCAGAGGCTGTAACCCGCTGAGCCCCCCAGGCGCCCCTCTTCCTTTCATTTTTGAAAGGTATTTTCAGTAGGTATAGAATTCCAGATTGTCAGTTTTTTCTTTCTTTTGATGCTTTAAGGAGGCTGACCTGCTGTGGTCCTGCTTTCTCTTTACGTGATGTCTTCTAAGATTCTTGCTTTGTCCCTGGTTCTGAGCATGTTGATTGTGATGTACTTTGTTATAGTTTTTTAAAAAAATATTTTTATTTACTTCTTTATTTTAACAGACAGAGATCACAAGCAGGCAGAGAGACAGGCAGATAGAAAGGGGGAAGCAGGCTCCCCGCAGAGCAGAGAGCCCGATGAGGGGTTCGATCCCAGGACCCCAAGATCATGACCTGAGCTTAAAGCAGAGGCTTAACCCACTGAGCCACCCAGGCGCCTCTTTTGTTGTAGTCTTTAATTGCATGTGTTTGGGGTATTATGGAGACTTTGGGTTTATTGTTTTTCTTTGGAAAACCGCTTCCCTCCCTTTCTTTCCAAGCAGGCTCCATGCGGAGCTCCTACTCATGAGCTTGAGATCAGGACCTGAGCCGAGACCAAGAGTCAGACCCTCAGCTGAAGCCGCCTAGGGCCCAGCTTGCTCCCAGGTGCTCTTGTCATTCTGATGCGCCCCCTTTCCCTCGGGTGTTTTCTGTTGCGTGTGTTCAGGCTCGAGGTCTCCTGCCCATCGCTGCCACCTCACGTGGTGCAGCGTGCGGGTCTGTGTGTGACTGGACGGATCTTCCACGTCTCTGTGGAAGTTGCTGAACTGCGGAATACGGCGTTACGAATGCCACCAATGTCCTTTGTGAATGCTTATGTCTGTGTCCGTTCTCATCAGTTTTAGTGATTCTCATTATGGTTCATGTTTTCCTGCTTCTTTGGCTGCACACGTTTTGAAATTTCTGTCTAGGCGCTGAATGCTTCTGTAAATCTTGAGCTCGGCTCTGAGGGGCGGTTAAGTTACGTGGGGATAGTTTGGTCCTTACAGGTGTTCTCTGATTTGTTTGGTGGGTCCAGAGCAGTGCCCTTTCTGGGGCTGACTGTTCCCATCCTGTACAGAACCTTCCCGAGTGGACAGGATCCCATGAATTCAGAGGTTTCCCAGCTTTGTGCAACTTCCTGGCACACATGTGCTGATCTGTGCTTGGCAGACCTGGCGCCTCTCTGTGCCACTCTCCCCTGCCGTGTGGGTCCCTGGACCTCGAGCTCCATTTGCTCAACTTGGTCATTGCACCCGCCCGGAAGCCCTCGGGGCGGTAAGCTGGGGCTGGCTGAGGGCTCAGCGCGATTGCTTCTGTATCTGGGAGTCACTGTGCTTAGTCGCTTAACGCCCAGCGGCTGGAGCTGGAGGGCGGCGGCTCCTGGGCCTGGTCTGGGTTTTGCACCCCCCCCCCCCCACCCCGGCCTCTGTGGCGCCATCTTGGCTGCAGATGGGGCCCCTCCTCGCAGTGTGGTTGCTGCCCCCAGCTAAAACCGACTTTCCTGCTCAGACACTCTCTTCATAAGTGACCCTGGAAATATGAGATCAAAATTGAGTTGCTGTGCACATGCTTGGTGTGGATGGCTGTGGTGTGGGGGGCTCCCCTGCACAGGTAGGGCTTCTGGTGTGTCCCTCTAGGACTGACCGCTGCAGAAAGCAACGGTGACTCAAGACTTTGAGTGACAGATCCTTGGGGGTGGTCTCAGCTGCAGGAAGGAAGGTGAGCAAATCGAGCTTGGAGGTAGGTTTTAAAAAATGGCTGAATTGTGCTGACTGGCAAGTCCATTGTGAGCAAATATGTTTTCCTTTTTGCAATAATTTTGGCTGCATTAAATTCGTTTTGTTAACATCTTCATTACGGCCTTTTCAGTTTTAGTCAGAATTGATGACGAACAAAGTGCCGTGATTTTGACTATTCAGTCTGGCAGCTGCAGCGTGCCAGCGCCTGGGGTCTGGTAACCGGCTCGCGTCCGCGCTCCGGGCGACACCTGGGAGACCAGGGTTGGCATCCGCGAGCTCTCGGCGCACCTGCAAGCACAGGCCCGGCCGGCAGCGAGGCGGTGGCCGTGGGACTCACGCTTCCCTCCAGGTGCCGCGCAGGGGTCAGCCGAGTCAGGGTCGCCCGTTTGGCTTGTTTGTACAAGTTTGCAGACAGTGTGATCCCCCCGCCCCCGACCCCGTGTGAGGAAGGGACAGGTCTGCGACGCGGCTCAGGGCGAACAGAGCGGCGAGGCTGACCTGCGCTCTGTTGCGTGAGCGTCACCTGTGGCCCCGAGGTGCCGCATCCAGCCAGAGTGGAAGGCCTGCTTGGTCAGTGGCGCGGGGTCTGGGTCTTGGTCTTGGCCGGGCCTGAGGATGGTGTTGTGGTCTCGGGCGCTGCCTCGGGGCAGGGGGCGCCCGGGACCCCGGGTCAGCGCCGCTCTGCTCTCTTCTGAAGCGTGCTGGGTGCGTGGAGTGGGTGTGGGGTCCGAGCCCCGGGGAAAGGCTGCTTCCGTGACGGGGGCTGCCCCGCTCGGCCTGGGCACCCCGGGGCCGGCTCGGATCGCGCACTGGGTGCTCCCGGACAGTTCTTGGGGCCGGTCCCGGGCCCGGGCCCTGCTGCCTGCCGGTTTGTGCTCAGCTCGTATGAGGCCACGGGGGCTGGAAGTTCTGAGCAGCCGGGGCCGGCCCCGGATCTGTGGTCGGCTCCGTGCACTGTGGCTGCCGCTCCCGCACCTAGGGGACCGTGGCCGCCCTGGCTGTCTGGACGGGGACTTGCAGGTCCGGGGAGGGCCACACCCTGCCGCTGGCCTCAGGGGAGGTTGCTCGCTCCTAGAGACTCTGTCCCAGGGCCCCGGCACTCAGGACCCTTCTCGGGGTGCCCCCCAGAGTACCGTTCCCTCTCCCAGATGTGCCTGCCAGCCCTCACCCTGGACCTCCCGGGCACAGGGCCGCAGCACAGAGGATACAAGGTGTGCTCTGAGACCCAGGAAGCGGGTACCATGTCTGTACGGACGTTCTGGGTCTTTCCCGGTGGTGGGCTGCCACCGTGGTGCGACAGCGCGAGTGTGCGTCCCCCGTTCCCTCGTCCAGGCTCTCTGACAGCTGTAGCCAGCTGCTGGATCTGGGTCTGCGGCGAGCACACCTGAGTGTCGGCGGGGCAGCCGGGGCAGACAGTGTTGGACGGTGCTGGCTGAGGAGCGGTGTCCGGCCTGTGGGGTCGGGAGGAGGCGCTGGCCGCGTCCCGGCTGCTGAGCGGCATTTTACTTTGTGCGCGGACTCTGGTGCCACAGCAGGACCCCCACGGGTCATGCCCCCGGGGCCCTCGCCCACCCCCCGGCAGTGGCGGCTGACCACAGGGTGGCCATGGGGCGGAGGCTGTGGACACCGGAGAAGATGGTGAGGAACGGTTGGGGCTGAAGACCTTTGCCCCCCCCCGTCCAGCCTCCCATCGCAGGTTGTAGACCGTGGGTCACTCAGGACCATCCTGAACCACATGTGGTTTGGTTTTGGAGGTGAGGGTGGGTTTTCCTGCTGGTTTTATCACGTGGTTCTCTCCCTGGTTGTGGGGTGTCTGCCCTGATTTGCTTGAGGGGGGCTGCAGCACAGAGGGGTGAGGGGCCCTGCCTCAGCTCAGAGCGGGCAGGCCGGGGGTGTGGGGCGCCGCCTGCCCTGGAACCCACCAAGAAACCTGCTCTGTGGAAGCTGCGGACTGTCCCGTTGCGCTGTCGGTGGAGTCGTGCGCACTGGGGTCCCCCCGCCACTCACGGCGGGGGCCTGCTCATCGCGGCTCTGATGTCCCTGCCGCTCTGGGCCTTGGTGTGGCCCCGCTGTCTGGGTTGCAGGAGTGCGCGCACCTGACCTCCTGTGGCCCTGGGCCTGCCCTGACGTCTGTCGCGTACCTCTGGCCAGCACGGCGCACAGGCTGCTGCTGGTAAGTCCCAAGGAGGCCACACCGAGCTGCGGGGGCCGGGGGGACGGGCGGGGGCAGGCCTGGCAAGGGTCTGGCTGCGAGCTTCTGTTCTCAGGGCCGTGAGTGACTTTGGTGGGCCTGCTGGGGACGTGAGCCCTGGCTGGCAGTGAAGACCCAGGCAGGAGGAGCCTGGGGGCAGGGAGGGCCCCGGCGGTCGGCCGCGTGGCAGCAGCGCAGGAGAGGGTCCTTGTGGAGGAAGGAGGATCCGACCACGTCTGTTGTGGCAGCGCCTGTGCCCCCTGGCCCCGGAGGCTTGGTGGGTGACCGTGGTGGCATCCTCACCCGGAGACCGCGGGGCACCCTCTGCCCTCACTAGAGGCCCGGCGCGACCGGCTCATCTTCCTCGCCTGTGCAGGCTCAGGGAGTGCTGATGGTCAGGGTGGGCCTCCCTGCGTGTCCCCTCCTTTGGGGGCCCCGCCTTGGGCTGGCGCTCACTGCTGCTGAGTGGGGGGTAGGGGAGCCGGGGCTGTTTCCCCGCAGGGCAGCCCACCAGCCTTGGTGCCCACTCAGCTGCCGGCTGGGGCCACTCCTCTTGGGTTGTAGGTTTCTGGTTCTCAGCGTGAGGGGCTCTGAGATGCTGCTCACTCCCCCGCTCCCATGCCAAGGGCTGGATGCAGCAGGCTGACCTGCAGGGCGCCCCCCCCCCCCCCCCCCCCCCCCCCCCCCCCCGGGAGTGGGGGTGTGGCCGTGGTCCTGGGCTCTGTTTACGAGAGGTCACAGAGGGTGAGGAGGCCTGCAGGCCTGGGGCCTCCATCTGGTGATTGTAAAACGGGCAATACACATTTTTGGAGGGGGTCGGGGGAGGAGCACACTGCCAGGGGTGCAGGCTCCCCCTCCCGGGCAGACACCTTTGTAGCCCCTTCCTCCTGATGTCTGTGCCCAGGGGTGAAAAGTTCAGGCTGTCCCGGCTCCAAGGGGAGCTGGGGGTGGGGCGGAGCCCAGGCCGTTGGTGGGGCCGGGCTGCTCTGCCTGCAGGCGACCCTTGAGCTGACGGCGCAGACCAGCTTGTTCCCTGCAGGGCTCGCAGCTGGGTCAGCGGTGGGGCCAGGCCTGGGACAGACGGACAAGTTCACCCGAGCCCCCTCCTGCTGTGCCACCCCTGGGCAAGGCCGTGGGGCCCGGGGCCTGCAGCAGGATCCCTGTCCACTGGCCCCTGCTCCGGGACAGTCCCCTCCCCTGGGGTCAGGCTCACCCTCATGCTGCCCCCCCTTCCCTTCCAGCTTCCCCGACTGATCTGGGTGGATGGCACCGGACCCCCAGAAGTCTGCTGGGGCTTTGGGGGACCTGTGGGGAGATGGCCTCCTTCCTGGGGGGCTGGCCCCAAAGCCTCGTGTGGTTGGCTTTCCTTACAGGCGGGCCTGTGGCAGCCCTTTGCTCACGCCCCCAGGTGAGGGGCTGGTCCGGGGACTGGCCGCACCCTGTGGCAGCCGCGGGCCTTGAGCGCTCGGCGCGCCCTGTGCGGACCAGGCGCTCCCGAGATGCTGAGCGGCTCCTGCCCCCCGAGACCTTTGTTCCTTGGAGCCCTCCAGTGCTGGGGTGCACCTTGTCTCTCCTGCAGGACCCCTGGGGCAGGGAGGCAGTCCTTGTCCCTGAGTGACCGCTCCTCAGGGACCCTGGGGCACCCTTCCCCCCATCCAGGCTGGCTGCGGAAGGGCCAGGAGGGGCTGAGAACAAATGTCTTAGCTGGTGAGGCTGGGGGGGTGCAGGGCCGCCTGGCCAGGTTTCTAGAAAGCCACTTCTCAAAAAAGGACCTGGTGCCAGAACAACAGGCAGTACTCCCCGGTTCAGGGAGGCTGGGGGTGGGGGTCACGCCTGTCCTGGTGGCTTGTTTCTTTTTCTCTAGGGGGCAGTGGCCCCATGGGCAGGTGCGGGGCCGTCTGAGCTGAGGAGCCTGGGGAGGGGGGCCTGGCTGTGGGGGCGCCCCACCCCCAACCCCTCGTAGGCCGTGTGCAGGCCGGGTCGAAAGGTCACTGCCCTGATTTTGTTGCCGCCTCACGAGTTCCCACGACCCTCGCCCTCGGCATGGACGCCAGGCGGGAGCTTGGACAAGGCCTTTCAGGGGTTGAAAAACATGCCAAAAGGTCGGAATTGCAAGCCACCGAGGTGACGTGTTTCAGCAGCTTCAAAATGGCGTCAGAAGCTGAGAAGGCGCGTACAGGCCTGGTCCCGGGCGGATGGAAACCGGAGCTGCTTGGGGCAGCGCCGCCCCCCCGGAGCGAGGTGCCCCCCCAGAGGAGCAGAGCAGGCGGCTGTCCCTGGGGCCGCCCGCGCGTGGGGCTGGGTGTGCGGCCCGGGGGGCTGGTGTCTAGGAGTGCGGGACGGTGTGCGGGTGTGCGGCTCACTCCCGCTCAGGCACCGGCAGAGCCTTCGTGATTTAAAAAACAAACCACGGAGGGGGAGCTGGTTTGCATTTCTGCATGGTGACTGCTTGCCCCAGAAGCCCTTAGTTGACACTGCCGGGCACGTGAACGCTGTCCTCGCTGTAAGTTTGGTCAGAACCGAGACTTCACTGATGCCCTCTGAGCGTGTGGTCGGTCTCAGGGCTGGCATCGAACTTTTCTCCCCTCTCCTGGCCCCGGTCTCCGGCTCCTGGGGCAGATAGGCTACTTGTTCCCACAGGCGGCCACCTGGTGCCTCTACCCCAGGGTCCCCCAACATGACCCCCTGCCGCCGTGCTCTGGCCCAGCTTGCCTTACTAGAGGGGCTCCCTGCCAGGGGGCGGGGTAGCGGTAGGAGTGCCCAGTCTTAAATCAGGGACCACCCGGCAGCTGTGGGAGTGACCGCTGCACAGGGGCACCTGGAGACACTGGCCACACGTCCTTCAGCCCCAAAGCCCAGGTGTCTGTCCCAGGCTGGCTCTTCCACTGAGGACCCCAGGGCCATCTGGCCCCTAACTGGCCCCAAGGGTCCATGGCATGCACCTGTGCCTCAGGCTGGTGGGCGCTGGTCTCCCTTCCTGGCCCCGCTTTTCCATTTGCATCATTCTGGAAGATTCTTGGGCATGCTGGTGTAGACGGGTGTGCACCGGGCTTCTTGTGCTGGTGTTGCACAGACCCGTCCACAGGATCTGGGACAGTGAAGCAGGAGCAGGCTGCCTGTCCCTCTCTGCTCGGCACCTGCGTGGTGTCCTGAGGGCCGTGACTCCCCGTGGGCCCCAGACCCTGGGATTCCTGCAGAGTGGAAAGGCTGCCGGGGAGGCGGGTGGGGCGGGGGGTGCGGGGGACCAGGGAGCAGTGCGCTTCGACTTCTCACACCCTCGGCCATCCTCTGCCAGGGGAGAGAAGAGGAGGGGGGTGCGGCCTTCCTCTGGAGGGACACCCTAGCTGCTTGCCTGCAGAGCTCCCGTGCTGGCTCCTGGTCCCTGGAAGGGGCTGTCGCAGCTTCTCACTGTACGGGGCCTGGTGGCAGGGCTGCTTGGGACCTGAAGCTGGAGGTCAGCGCAGGGGCGGGCCCGTGTGCTCCAGGCTCCGCTGAGGGGAGTGCGTGGCCCCCGGAAGGAGGAGGGCAGGGGTTCTGGGGCTCTGGTAAGGGGGGCATGCTCGTGGTCCCGAAGGGGCCCTGCCTGTGGGCTGTCCTGGGGTCCTTCTCCAGACGTGGGTGTATTTGGCGGTGGTGGGCGGCCTTCAGAGTCTCCGGGTAAGGAGAGCGACCTGGCAGGGCCGGGCCGAGGCTGGCCTCTTCCCTCCTTCCTTCCTGCAGCGCCGTCCCCCCCCCCCCCCCCCCCGG
>NC_081570.1:1011735-1019427 GCF_022355385.1 Mustela nigripes
CCCCCCCCCCCCCCCCCCCCCCACGGGCCGCGGTCCGGCCTCGTGTGTTCGCCAGGAGCGGGAGGTTGTTCACAGGCTGGGAAGCGCTGCAGTATTTGGGGAAACCACCCTTGCACCTCTGTTCTGGTTTCTTCTCTGAACTCGGAGGCTTCTGCTGCGGAGCTTGCGTGCACTTCCCCGGGGTGTGGCGCTCGTGCGTGCCACGCCCTCCCGTCCTCCTGCCCTCGTGACGCCGGGCTGTCTGCGCCCGCGCCGTGGCCACGTGTGCTCCGGCGTGTGCACAGCCTGTGTGCGCGCCCCCCGGGCTGCCCGGCTCGGGTCCAGCCCGCCCCACCGCAGGCAGCCCCGCTGTGGCCGGGGCAGGGGCCCAGCAGGTGTGTCCATGGGACTGGAAGGGACCACAGGGGCCAAGACCACTCCTGGGCAGCGCAGGCCTCTGGCTCCTGCTCCTGTGGCCATGTCCCATTTTTTGTTAAGTTTAAAGAATTGCAGTTGACATACAGGGTGGTATCTTCTTGTCACGTGGACAGCATTGTGGCTTAGCCCTTCCCAGTGACTCTGGAGCTCACCGGGGCTCCCGTCGGCCCCATCTCACACCCCCTCCCGTGGGGACCGCCGGCACGTTCTCTGTAGCCAGAGTCTGTTTCTCGGTTGGTCACTCTCTCCTTCGCACGTGCTTGTTTGTGTGTGTTAAACTCCAAAACGAGTCAACTCAGATGGTGTTTGTCTGTCCCGGACGGACTGGTTTCGCTTAGCGCGACGCCTCGGTCCACGCACGCCGCGGCGGGTGGCCAGCGCTCCCCCTTGCTGACGGCCGAGTCCTCCGTCGTGTGTGTGGCACGTCTCGACTTGGCGGCGGACACGCGTGTGCTTCCGTCACGGCTGTGGGACACACGGGGGCTTCACGTCGTCCCGGATCCGTGTTGTGTGTCTGCGGGCAGCGCAGCGGCGGGGGGGCTGCGTCGCAGGCCAGTTCTCCTTCTGGCCGTGGACAGAACTCCGCACGGTTTGCCAGCGCGGCCGCACCCACGTCCGCCCGGCAGTGCACGAGGCTCCCATTTCTTCGTGTCCTCGCCAATGCCTGTTGTTTCTCATGTTGTTGATTTGAGCCGTTCTGACAGGTGGGAGGTGACACCTTGTCGTGACTGTCCTGTGTCCCCGACGCGACTGATGGCCAGCTGCCATCCGCGTGACCGCCGCCTCTGGCTGGTGCGTGGCAACCCCGGCCGTCCTTGCTCCAGGAGCACAGGGCCTCGGACATGGTGGGTTTTTGCTGTCCTTTGCTTTCTGGTGGCTCGTGGTCCCTCCTGGGTCAGGCACTGCTCACCCACTTGGGCAGGAAGAGCTGTGTGGGAGACATTGAGGGTCTCTCCAGCTGGCCAGGATCATCGGGGGGCCCCACATGTGAAAAGGGCCACACCGTGACTGGCCTGGGGCGGGAGTGGGAATCTGGTGTTGGGGCACGAGAGAGGTTTGGGGCCCTTCATGTGCAGAGCAGTGCGGAGGACACTCCTGCGGTCTCGGTCGGACAGCAGTGCTGACTCCCCACTTGGGACGGTGTGCTTCCTGTCGCCACAGAGCTCCCCGCACACTTTCCTGCAGGGAGAGCGCCCCGCCACCTTGACAGCCCAGCGGACTGTGGGGGGATGAGGGGCCCCCGGGCCTGCCTTCAGGCTGCGGTCGGAGCTTGTGTTCTTAGGTTGGGGGCCTGGTTCTTCCTGTGATCCTGGAGGGGTCTGGCCGGGAGGCTTGGGCGGCTCTGCCTTTGGTCTCAGCCCCCACAAGGCCTGGGTCGGGAGAGGGGTGTGGGGGGCTTGGTTTCTCCATGACCGTTCTACTGTGTCTTTAAACGTTTGCCGGAAGCTGCCGAGGGGGCCTGGCCTGGCTGGGGCCGGGGGCAGGTTGGCGAAGCCACAGCCCGCCCTTTCCCTGGCTCCGTGGGAGAGTCCTACACACCCCCACTCCACAGGTCCCCTGGGACATCCTGGCGCCCGGCCATGCCTTTTGTGGCTGGCCTGCCCTGCTGGCCTCTGCGTGAATTTTGCAGGTCCCACGTGCCTGGGAGGAAGCTGGGGCTGAGGGAAGGCAGCTTCTCTCTGCTCCTGGGGTCTTCTCAGGGGCATGCGGACCCTGGGATCGAACAGTTTCATCTCGTTGTTCTTGGTGTCTCTGGCTTTTATCTCTGAGCCCGGGGAGGTCCTGTGAGAGCCTCTATCCATGGGAGCCTCTAGGTGCTGGTATCTGCTCAGGCCCCCCCGAAGCCTCCTCACCCACTGTGCCCACAGCCCAGGCGTGAGGCCGGGGTTCCACGTGCCCCCTTGTTGGGCTTCTGAGAGGTGGTGGTTCCCTGGCGTCCCTGGGACCGGGCGCCCTGCCCCCAGCACCAGGACCCCTCTCCGCTTTCTCCGAGGGTCACCTGCTGCAGTCACAGATCCTCTAAAGGAAGGACGCTGTGCAGGTGGCCTGGACCCCAGAGGGAGGTGGGAAGCCTGGAGGCCACCTAGGGCAGGGATGTGTCCTGGGGTGAGCAGCGTGGGAGCGGGCGGCCTGGGTGGGCTCTGCCCCAGAGGGGCGCTGTGGTCTCCTGCGTGGGGCGTCTTGAGCAGGGCTGCCTGAGGCCAGGAGGCAGAAGCTTTGGGAAAGGGCGGCCCTCTCCCAGCGGTCTTGGATTCCTGGCGGCTGGCTCCGCTGGTTTTGTGCGGAAAGGATGAAAACCTCTTCCGGTAGCTTCTTATCTGTCATGTTCACAACCTTGGCCTTTGAGGCTTTTCTCTTTTTTTCTGAAATTTGGGGGGTTGCTGGGGTCCCTCTCCCCTGGTGTGTTTGTATTGGGCATGGATGAGTGCTGGTGCCTTCTGTCCTTTGCTTCCTGGGTAAGGAGCGGCGTGAGGGTGACCGAAACACAGTGACTCCGTCGGCGGAGGGCGGAGGAGCAGGCCTGAGGCCCGGCAGGGCGCTGCGCTTGTCTCCCTCTCGTCTAGAGACGAGAGCCCTGACAGATGGACGCTGCTAGTGTCCTTGCCCACGCACTGTCCCCGTTACTCGCTTCCTGCTGCTTCCTGCCTCATGGCCCAGAGTGGCTGCTCCAGCCAAGTCTTCACACTCGGCATACCAGTAGAGGCCAGGGCCCCTGCTCTCGAGACAGGGTGGCGTCTCATGGCTGCACTTTGTTGCAGAGATTGGCGGTGTGGCCCTCCCGGCTGGGCAGCAGCAGGACGTGTGCTGGTCTGGCTACGCCGGCTCAGGCGCCAGTTGTTGTGTCCCAGCCGGGAGGCTGTGAGGTTCAGTGGCTGACTCGGGCGGGGCTCTGGGACTGGACTGTGGCCTTTATAGAGGCCGTTGGTGAATCTGAGGACTTCTAACCCTTGCTTGGAGAGCAGTCCCGGTGGAGAAGCCCTGTGTGGTCCCTCACCAGGACAAAAATGTGTCCCTTCACATACGTGTCTCTCCCCAGCCCATGCTTTGTCCTCGGAGCAGTGGGCTTCTCCTTCCCGCTCCAGAGAGCCATGTGCTGGGCTCGGGGGCTCCAGGCAAGTGGGGAAGGGGCTGAGCAGAAGGCAGGGATCCTGGGGAGGGGGTGTGCAAGGTCGGCGGCGGGAGATAAGCCGTCAGCCCCTGTGGGGCTGCAGTTGAGTAGTTCGAGATGCGCAGTCGGCACCCCAGCAGACCCACGCGTCCGGCGGGATGGCCCCCAGCCCCGTCCCTCTTCTGTGCCTGCTGACAGGGCACAGGTGCACCCCGGAGTGGGCATCTGTGGAGCTCGGCGGTGGCCTTGGGCGGGGGACCCCAGTTGGTCTCAGCCAGACGAAGGCAGATTTCTCAGAACAGCTGGATGCATCCAGCTGTTCCGGGGAGGAACCATCCAGGCCTCTGCAGGGATTGGGCGCCCACTGGAGGGGCTCCCGAGGTCCTTGGACCAGGAGGTGGTCACCACTGTCACTGCCATTGCCTTGACCCCCAGGAGACTCGTGCCGCCCCATGGCTGAGCCCTGCCCCAGCGACTCAGGCGCCCAGGGGCTCACGACAGTAGTTGGGGAGGCCTTAGGCAAGGTGTCCTGCGGCCCCGGCAGCAGGTGGGAGCAGGCGGCTGGGTGGGGCCGCTGCCGCCGTATCCTGCAGGCTGCTTGTGCTTGGGACGCCCTGCCTGGCCTGGCCTCCTGCCTTCACTGCAGATGTTTTTTGAGCAGCTGTCAGGGCCTCGTGTCTCTGAGCCCCAAGGCCACCCTCAGGGCTGCTGCCTAGCCTGACGGGGAGCTGAGATGCTGAGGGAGGCTGGCAGTGCCCCCTGGACCCTTGCCACCTTTGTTGTGCCATGACTGTGGGGAGGGGGGACTTAGTGGCCAGTGACTGGACAGTCACCTGCACCCCTGCCCACCTGGCTGGCTGTGTCCTGGAGGGTCATCTACCCCAAGACCAGGCACAGCATTTCAGCCATTGTCCTGAGACCCCTGCCCACCTGCCCTTCTGGCATCTTTATGGGCAGTGTGGGCCTGGTGGACACTCCAGCAGGAGGGAGACTGGTTTGGAGAGCAGACCCCGCCCCCCGCCCCCCATCTGCCCCATCAGCCTGTAAGCACTTTCTCTGGGCGCTCTGTCTTCTGTCCCCCTGACGGGTAGTTCTGTGTGCCTGGGGGCACGCCTGGCCCTCCCTGTGCTTGCTGCCTTCCCCTCTCTCGGCTTGCCAAGAATGTTGGGAAATTGGGGGGGCACAGGAAATGCCTCCTTCCCTCTGAGGACAGCTCCAGCTGCTCGGGGAGGGAGCTGGGGGAGGGGCACGGGCCAGTGGAAAGTTGTCGCCCCGCCAAGGCAAACCCACAGTCCCAGCCCGGCAGACAGAAGGGCTCTTTCTCCCTAATTCTGGTCCATTGTGAGTGTCCTGGGAGGGAAGCCGAGGGCCTCCGCGTCCTGCTCTCCTTGCTTCCCGGCAGCCCTCCGGAGAGAAGCTGTTTCAAGTGGGGTCTTTTAAGAAGCAGATGAAGTGGGGACCCCAGCCCACTCCCTCGCCATCTGTGTTCCCCGTCCCTGAGGAGACATGTCCGGAGTCGTGACTCCACTTCCTGCCTCACAGCCCCTTCCCAGGGAAGCCACCCTTCATGGCACCAGAAGAGGGGCCTGGGCACCCCCATCTTGTAGGAGCCTGGCTTCCTGTCCTCCGTGTCCCCTTGGGTTCTGCCCTTCTGAACAACTCCCATGGTCTTGGTTGTGTGGCCTTTGTTGGTGGCCTGTAGAAAGGGCTTGCCTTAGAAGTGCGCAGGGACATTGTCCTACCTGAGCCCTCGTGCGGACGCCTTCAGGGGAACTTGGTGGAGGATGCGCTGTGGTGTGCACGTGCAGGAGCCAAAACAGGAGGCCCTGACCCGTCTCCTTAGATCATCGGAACGCGGTCTCAGAGGAGGTGAGGGTCTGGGCCTGGGTGGGACTGGGGCCGGGCCCCATCCCTGTGGTGCCCTTGGCCTCCGTGAGCAGAGCAGGCCGCAGACTTGGTGCTGGGGTCAGCCTTGGCGGTCTGTGGTAGCTGCGGCCTTCTGAAACCACAGGAGCCCGTTTCCCGGCTCGAACACTGTCCCCAGCCCTCCGCCCTTCACTCCGAGGTCTTGGGGTCACCCTCCTCCTCTGCCGATGAGAGGCCCCGTACAGCTGGGCTCCCGGCCCTGCTCTCTGGCTGGGCTGCTGCCCCGCCCAGTAGTTTCTGGGGAGACCCCACCCTTCCCACGGGGTCTCTGGCTTCCTGGGTGAGGGGGCCACCACCCCGCTAGGGCTGGCCAGTGGGGCAGTGGGTGGTCAGGCTCCAGGCCTGGTCCCTCAGGGCAGGGATGTCACCAGGATGTAGGCCTGGCTGCTCAGCGAGAGCCTTGGTGCCCCGAGCCCAGGCTGGTGTCCTCCCTTGTGGGGGGGGGGACGGCGGGGAGCCTGTCCTGGGACTCTGAGGCAGGCCCTGGGGGCTTGGCGCATTGGCCAGTTTGCACATTCTGAAGAATTCTGAAGTTCAGGGCAGTGTCGTGGCTCTGGCTCGATGGCGGGGCCCGTCTGGAGTTGGTGGTCTGTAGGATGCTGCTGTGTTCCCTCTGCTGGCACTGCCAAGACAGCAGAGCCTGTGACACCCCGTCGTTCAGGTGACAAAGCCGGTGTGGTCTGAACAGTCCCCCGGGGCCCTTGGCCAAGGCCTCTGTGACGCACACCGCCCTGGCTCTCCTCCGGGTCCCTCTGGGCCAGTGCCCACCTGAGCCTGTCGGGACCCACACAGCCACCTCCCCAGCCGGGAGCAGCTTGTCCCCTGCCTGGTGCCCGGCTCCCGACACCTGGCGGTGACTGCACCTCTGGACAGGAGGGGGCTGGGTCCCCGTGGAGACCTGGGTCCCAGCGTGCTGGTGTGTGAGAGGGACACGCATGTTTTGCAGAGTGTGCTGTTTGTTTCCCAGGGAGAATCTGCATTGTTCCTGGGCCCGTTCTGGTGTGTCCGGCCTTCTGCGCGCAGGTCTGA
The DNA here is from genome assembly GCF_022355385.1 of Mustela nigripes. Taxonomy (NCBI): domain Eukaryota; kingdom Metazoa; phylum Chordata; class Mammalia; order Carnivora; family Mustelidae; genus Mustela; species Mustela nigripes. The sequence goes on from NC_081570.1 coordinate 1,018,217, forward strand.
GCCCCGAGCAGTGGTGCCGCCCACTGGGCTCCACCAGGTCCCTGTTCAAGCGCTCCTCTCTGCTGCTTTGTGAGCCCGGGCCTTACCAGCGGCCACTCTGCAGGTCCTTGGCCGCCTCCCTGCCACAGCCCGGAAGTGGAGGCGGCCCTGTGGCCCGGCAGCGCCCCCCCAGTCCGCCAGGCCTGTTGTGTCGGTTTCTATGGGGAGGAAAACAAGGCTCTGCCCGGGGGAGGGGCAGGGAGGCCCCGGCGCTGAGGAAGCAAAACAGAGCGGGCGGGCGGTGGGCGGGGCCGGCCTCGAATTTCCACTTCCTGGCTGGGGAGGTGAAAGTGCTCGGCTCTCCAGGGGCCCTGAAGGCCGGGATCAGCTCACAGCGGCAGTGGGCGCTCGGCCCAGCCCGCCCTCCGCAGTCCAGCCGCCTTTGCCGCCTGCCCTGGGGGGACCAGCTGGGCGGGGAGACCTGCCCTGCGGTGGGGGGAGCCTTGAGGCAGCTGCAGGGTGGAGGGCCCCCACCCGGGAACCCCTGTCCTGCGGGAGGGACTGTCCAGCTGGGTGGAAAGTCGCATGAGGTCTGGGGCCTCGGTGTACCGCGTGCTGAGCAGGCCAGGGTCTGGCTTCCTTCCTGTGTGCGCTTCCCCTGAGATCCTGCCTCCCACCCGGCCTCCGCCTCCTTGCTCGGCTCCGGGTCACCCTGCTTGGCTCAGGGCCATTTGCATGTGTGGGTGTAACAGCCAGTGTGAAGGTAAGGGGCCCAAGGCTGTGTCACCCTGCTCACGGCCCCTCCAGGGCCCAGGCCCCCTCCCTGCTGGGGGCAGCCCCTTGGGAGCACGGCCCGCAGGGAGGCAGGGTCTCCTTCAGAACGGACCTCGCTCTGGGGAGACTCTCCCCTTCCACTCCCTTTAGCCTCAGGAGGTCTGGCGGGGGCGAGGTGGGCGTGACCCTCCTCTGGGACCTGTCATCGCGTGCGACAGGGTCCCCTGGCTGAAGGGTGGGGTCGGTGCTCCGGGTATCGTGTGGAGGTGGCCGTGTAGAGAGAGCAGGGGAGGATGACGTACACACTTCTCTTTACGAACACACCCCCAAATTAGGCCTTCCTGGTGATAAAAAGAATTAAGAAACTTTCACTTTTAGTTTGAATTAGGAGCACAGAGACCTTCTTTGATCCTGCTGATGTACAGTATTATTTCTTTTTTTTTTTTTTTTTTTTTTTT
>NC_081570.1:1019527-1087285 GCF_022355385.1 Mustela nigripes
AAAAAAAAAAAATCCCTTGAAGTAGTTCTAGCTTTATCTAATTGGCTTAAAGAAAAATAAGCACTTAAATAAATTAAATCTTCCCCAAACTCCCAGAAATAGAAGAATCAACTCAACTGTTTTTCAGGTTTACATAATTTGGGTAATCTCTGGTAAATAAGACTAACTTAATATTATTGATTTAATGAAACAGGTATATCTTCAGTGTTATCGACATTAAATGTAATATAAACATACATTTTTATTCTACTTTGGCTTCTTAGTCAAATAAGCTAATATTTTATCTATTCAATGTTTAAGATTGCACATATGATAAATCTGATTTTCATCAAACTGAGTTCCTATTCTTTTCTTTTTTTTTTTTTTTTTTTAAGATTTTATTTATTTATTTGACAGAGAGAAATCACAAGTAGATGGAGAGACAGGCAGAGAGAGAGAGGAGGAAGCAGGCTCCCTGCCGAGCAGAGAGCCCGATGCGGGACCCGATCCCAGGACCCTGAGATCATGACCTGAGCCGAAGGCAGCGGCTTAAACCACTGAGCCACCCAGGCGCCCCACAGTATTATTTCTTTGTGGACCTACCAGAGTATTGTCGGATCTTGGGCAGTCTGATGAGCGTATTGGGCTCGGGCTCCCATTCGGAGATGGTAGGGAGCGGTGTTCCGGAAACTCGGCCTTGGGGGAGCCCAGCTGGGCCGGGTGGCTGGGTGTGGCCCCTGCTCCCTGGGCGCTGTGGCTTGGCCTGGCTGAGCCCTCTCTCCTGTGATTTCCGTCTTCTCTGACATCAGCTGGTTTTCCGTGCATTTGCAGGTGCCAACACGTGGGCTTAAGACTCTTCCTTCGAAAGATCTTGTTCTCAGGTTAGAAAATGGCCTTCCAGGGTCGCCCCATCTGGTGCGAGGGGCCGTCCGGCTGCGAGGCTCTGGACTGGGAGGTCTCTCAGGGGGCACTCACAGGTGCCGCAGGTCAGCCGGAGTCTGTCCTCTCTGGGAAGCTTTTGCCCAGGTTCCTCCGGGACCACGTGTGGCCGTGGCGGAGGTCGAGGCATGTGCCGGGCCCTGGGTCTGGGAGGCAGGAGGAAAGTCGGCAGCCGCTGAAACGCAGATGTTTCTCTTCTCGCGGCCCTTCGACTTGTCATGATGGTTCTTATTGCTATATAATGGCATTTTGAGTAAGAAAAAATAGAAAATTTAAGTTCCTGCCCCAGATTGTCCTGTTCATGTCTATATCGAGCAAACGCAGGAGCCTCGAGTTCGGATGCAGGGTCACTGGAGTCACACAGTTTGCGTTTTGTGCCTCCAACACGCGTCTGTGTTTCCTCCTTACCCGGAACAGTGGAAACACAGCACAGAGCTGACTCGGCTGTTCTCGGTCACTTCCTGTGACGCGCAGACGCGAGCACTCTGCCAGTCCCTCCCGGTGGGGGGCGGGGAGCAGGCTGACGGCTGAGCACGGTGGTGCCCCTGTCGCCGCACACGTTCAGCTGGGCAGAGCGCTCCGGTCGGGCCCTGGGCCCTGGCTGTGTGCAGGGGAGCCCTGGCCTCCTGGGGTGGGGGCACCCGGCCGGCTCGGGGGTCTCCCTCCTCCCCTTGACCTTCCTCGAGTCTCTGGCTTCGTGCGCGCCCCATAGTCCTTCAGCGTCACTTACAAGGAACGGTTTCTCGAAGATGAGATGATCAAGCATTCTGGGACGGCGACAGCAGAGCATTGAACCTGGTGCACACACGGCACACCCACGGAGCCAGCCTGGGGAGTATCTTCCTTTTAGATGAAAAAGTCAGTGAGCTGAGGCCCAGCTTGCGAGCGCCCAGAAGGCAGGGCTCCTCACACCCCCTTTCCCAGCCTCGGGGCTCAGATGGCCTACAGGGGTTTCTCAGCTCCTCGTGCGAGTCTTAGGCTCTGGGGGGCCTGGCACGCTTTCCTGTTCTGTGTGGAGACAGATTGCGTGTCCTCTCACGAATGGACGCCGCTTGGGGATATTTTTATTTCGATTTTGAAGACTGGAAAGTGTTGGTCCTTTGCAGGAAGAGTTCCCTGGCCTGGGAGGAACGGGAATGTCCCAGTGTGGGCAGCCTGGCTCTGTGCCCGCAGGCCCCGCCTCGGGGTGGGATGCTGGGTCTGCTGCGCACGGCCGGCTTCAGGACAGGCCTCTGGCCTGCGGGCGTGTGGGCTGCCGGCCTCCTCCTTGGGGGGCCAGCTGAGAGCAGCGGAGATGCCTCACCCCTCTCTCCCGCTACCTTTTTGGAAACCTCCGTTCTTGGTGGCTCTGTCGGGTGGATTGCCTGAGGTGGAGGTCCGGCTGGGGCGAGCCCAAAGGCCGCCGTTGCCCTTGTGCACCTCCCAGGGTGCTCAGAGCGGAAGGCGTGGGGCTGGGCCCTGTGGGTCTTCCAGCTCCCCCCGAGGGGCCTTCCCCACCATCGCTGGGGCCAGCAGCCACTCTTCTGGGCTTTGATGGGGTCTCGGGGACCCGGGGGGCTCGAGTTTGGAGCTCTTGGTCCTTCAGGTTCCCCCAGACTCCAGGCACCCTGAGCACCTCTGTCACACACACGTGGACGCCGGTGGCCCTGCCGCACTGGGGTTCCTCGGCCGCCTCCTCCGGGATGCCAGCCGCCAGGCTTCTCTTCCTCCTCCTCCTCCCCCTCCTGGGCCCCCACGCCGGCCCTCCCGCGGTGCTGTCACAGCTGAGCTGTTATGCATCATTCATGGGGGGCGCTGGGCCTGGAGCCTTTGTGCGTGGGAAGAGGGGCTGAGCGGATGGGAGGCTTCTTTGCAAGGAGGCGCGGCAGGCTTGGGCTTGCGGCTCTCTGGTCCCAGCTGCTCCTCCTTCAGGAAAGGGTGATGGGGTGTGGCGGCACCCAGAGAGGTGTGTGGCCGGTGACACAAGCCTTGTGTGGGGTCAGTGTCCCCGGGGGTAGGATGCTGCACAGAGCTCTGCTGCCTCTCGTGGTCCTGTCTGCCTGCTGGTTCCTTCCTCTGAGCCGGAACGCCCCTGCTGTGCCCCTGGCCAAGGCTCCGGGGCTGCACCCGCGTCCCAGACGTGGGGCTGGCGGCGGACGGGGAGTTTCAAGGAGTGAGAAGGCCTTTTACTGGAAGGCGGCCAGAGGCAGGAGGCCCCGGTCCTGGAGGCCTGTGGTGTGACTCCCCGCAGGGCCGGCATCTGGGCCCGTGTTCTGGGAGGGGAGTGGGCAGGTCTCTCTTCCCAGGGCCACCCGCGACCCCGCCCCTGCCGTCCCCACTGGATCTGTGGTACAGAAGAAGTTTCTCTGGACACTTTCCTTAGTGAAAGGCCCCCTGGGCCCCTGGGGTTGAGGCAGAGCTGACAGGACTCCTCTCGTTTCAGACCATGTCACCCCACACCCCATATCGACTTCCAAAGTTCCCTCACCCGGTGCCTTCTCTCTGAGGCCTGCCACCTCTGACAGGCGACCGGTCACACGCACACGCACGCGCACATGTGAGAGCACACGAGCTCCGGTCCTGGTCCTTATTCTGAGCACAAGGTCAGGGGATGGGGTCTGTGGGAGGGACCTGGAGGTGCGAGCAGGGCAGCTGAGGGGCTTCCTGGGGTCCCCGTCGTCAGCAGGGTGTATAGATTCCCGAAGGGCAGGTGGTCACTGGGACAGGCGGGCAGGCTCTGTCCATGTGGGAGGCACTGGAGACCCTATAGAGTGGGGAGGAGGCTGGCACCGCAGGAGCCGGGCACCTCCTGAGGGCAGAGGGTGGCAGGGGTCGGGGGTGGGAAGCAGGTGGCCGCTGCCTGGTGGCCACTGCCTGGTGCCTCGCTCTGAGGGCCGTGCGCCGTGTATTTCTGCTCGAGATGAGCGGAAACTCCAGGCTCTTGCTTGTGCGTCAGAGGGGGAGCCTGGCCCGGGGCAACAGGTATCATGGTTGGCTGCGGCGTCTGCAGGAGCATCACCGGTCAGTTGCCGGTTCTCTGTGTGGAGGCTTGTGGGGGAGGAGGGGTGGCTGTCCTTTCAGAGGGGACTTCGTGGGGTGAGGGCCTGCTGTCCGGTCCTCGGCCGGCCAGCTGTCCGGAGTGGAACCACAGTGGCCCTCGCTCCTGCGCAGCGGTGGCTCTGACACCGGTCGGGCGGAAGGCGCGGCTGTCGTCTCTGGCTGGGGCTGGGGTGAGCCGTGAGAGCCAGGCACCCAGGAACCTTCTGTTCCCACTTCTCCAGAACACAAGAGTCCCACCGACTTTCAAAACAGCTTCATTGTCCTTGGGGTTCTGTTTCGTTGTTGTCATGCTTTTCGCAGTTACTTTCTGGTGACTGTCGAGGAAGGGGAAGATCCTGGTCCACCTCACCGTGTCCCTTTGGGGACTTCCCACACATTTCCTGATGCTAAAATGAGGTTTTACAGGGGCACAGGACACCGTGGTATCCGGAGGGCTGCTGGCGAGTCCATGGGACAGGGTCAGAGCAGACATCCAGTGTCTGCATCGAAACCCGCTCTCAGTCTTGGGTCCAGTGGACCCTCTGATCGGGGCCCCAGACCCCCCGGCCCAGTGGAGGTGAGCCTCTCCCTCCCCTCGTGAGGGTGGCGGGGCCACAGGAGTCATGTTTGTGAGTCTGCAGAAGGGTGGGGGTCGGGGGGCCGCCCCACCCCGCCCTCTCCCTCCCAGCCTCTGCGTTTGCGAGGGCTTCTTTGTGTTTCGACCAACGGGAGGGTAGGGGATCTCTGCGCCCAGTGGTGCCTCCAGCCCCAGGGGCCTTCTTCTGGGAGCTCGAGCCCAAAGTGTCCTGCCGCCGTGGTGTTCAGGCCTGGGTTGGCCCAGGTCTGGAGGTCCTGGGGGAGGGAAGGTGCTACCTGGAGCCGAGAGTGTCCGGGCCCTGGCTTGGGAGCATTGCTGCCCTGTCATGAGGTCTGATTCTTGGGCAAGGGGGCACGAGACCCCGCAGTCCCTGACGGGCTGTCCTCCGAGGAGACTCGACTTCCTCTCAACAGTGTGCAAGTAACTGAAAGGATGGCCTACTTAAATGTTTTAAAGATTAAGGTGGATCTTTAAAATTGCTATTTTCACTTCATTTTGGGGTTTGGAGTTGTCTTGCAAATTTAATCTGCTTCCTCTGAACCACAGTAATCAGAAATAGGTTAATTTAAGCATAATATGAAACATGAATTATCCTGTGGAAAATATTAATGGTACTTATAAAAATAGCTGTGCGGTTTCTAGAACTGTAAAATCTTCAGGAATGGTCCGTAATGCAGGTCTTGGGCTGGTTTAGGGTGGCTTTGAGATGGGGGTTTCGAGTTTACTTGTAGGAGACAGTTGGACTCCGGCACCAAGCACCTAGCATCCCCAGTTAGAGAGACACTCGGGACTGGAGTCCCTGCCCCTGCTGGAGCCGCACAGACTCGCAGTCTGGATGGGGATGAGGACGCCGTTTGTGCCTTGCTGCCGGGCCTCTGCCCGGACTCCCTGCCCCGGGAGCGGCCTCTGCCCCCGGAGCGGCCGTGGCCGGGGCCTAGCATGCACACAGCTGGGGGAGGGGGCGGTGTTCAAGCCGCCTGGGCTCTGCTCACCCACATGGTCCCGCATCCTTGTGCTCAAGGACGTGCAGACCCGGTCAGGGCTGGCAGGACGGAAGCCCCTGCTGCCCGTGTGGGACCAACCTTCTGGAGCTCTCAGGCCCAGCGCCTGCTGCGGGCTCCACGTCGGTGCGGATTTGCTCCGTCTGACACTGAAGCTGAGGATTCGTGGCCGAGAAACAGGGCGCACACTCGAATGTGTCCGTGCGGGCCGCATGGCATGATGGCGTCGACCTGGCACCTGAAAGGTCAAGCTGCCGTTCCGGTCCCTCCTCGGCCTCATCTCTGAAACCTGAAGGCTTGCCTCTCACCAAATCCAGAAGGCTCTTGGCCCATCTCCCTGCGCTCTCCTTCTGGAATGCCTCCTCTGCTCTTGCGCGTCTGTTACCCTCTCTCATGGGTCCGTCTCGTCTTCCTCTGCACTGCGTTGGAATAATTTCCCTGAGAACTGCTTTTATTCTGGAAAGTTCTGCTTTTTTTCCAATCTGTGTGATCTTTTTTGATGTCTTATTCTTTTCTCACATTTTTTTCTGTATATGTTTACTCATTTTGAGCTCGGTCTGTTCTAGCATTTCTACCCGTTGCTCTGTGGATGAGGCTGTGCGGCCCAGCCCGCGGCCTGCGCGCAGGGCCTGGGGGGTCGTATGGTGCGGCCCCCAGACTCTGCTCCTCTCAGCTTCCACTTGGGGCTCATGGAGGTCCATGGGGTCCCGTGGTTACACGGTCCCTGTGTCCCTGGGGTGGGGCGCAGGGGTCCTTGACCCCTGGTGGTCATGGCGGGCCTCCCTGGGTCAGCATGGCGGGCCTGTCACGTGGTTTTTCTCAGCTTTGGCCTTGGGCCCTTGAGCTCAGCTTTTGGGGGGATGTTGGAGCGTCTCCTCTGACATTTGCAGTGGTTGTGGAGGAGGAGGTCTGGCACCATGGGGTGAGCAGCAGACGTGGCAGGCACCCCCCACCCCTACCTGTTCTTCAGAAATCAGGCCTGACAGCATCACAGGGTAGGCTGCTTTGAAGGCCTGATGACATTTCTGGAAAACGTTTTCATCTCTGAATTTGTGGTCTTAGTCGTTTCCTGCCGACCCACTCGATGGAGTGGAATTATAACATGAACACTTGGACTGTGGGGCCCTCTCTTCGAGGGTCACAGAGAGATGCCCAGCACCCCAGCACGGCTGCTGGCCCTTCCCTGTGCGCTCTGCAGAGTCCCAGACTTAAGCCTGCCGTCTTTGCTCTGGGGGATGAGACCCACAGGTTCACTCCCCCAGGCCATGGCCGTCTCAGGGAGGATGATGTGACCAAAGGTCCCTGGTCGCCTGGAACCTGTGAGCAGCCTAAATGCTGGGTCCTGCCTGCCCCTATTCTAAACCTGCAGTGAGCTTCTAACTTGGACATATCACTTAGTGGTTGGATTCTGTTAGACTCTGCCAAACCATGAGGAAGAACTGCTTAGTTGAGTCTCTAAGTTCGGAAATTGGACGCATGTCTTCAGACCCCTAGATGTGGTTTTCCTGGGGCATCTCCCCCAGCTGAAAGCACTCTCTTGTGCTCAGACACAGTGTTGCTGATTTGCGAGAACTTCTGCCGCTTGTCTTTCCAAGGCCTCAGTCTGTGGGGGCACAGGCTGGTCCTCCTGCTGGGCAGGGGCTGCTTTGTCTTCTCAGTGGTTCATAAGACAGTGATGGGGACACCTCCCCCCCCCCCCCACCCAGGTCCCCCTAGGTGCCAGCCCCAGGGATCTGGGTCTCCGGGAAGCCAGGGTCAGGGACCGGGCAAGGGAGTGTCAGAGCATGGGTATTGGTGAGGGCAGGGAGGGGCCCGGATGCTGACCCCACAGCTTGAGAGTTGGGATCTCAGGTCGGTGCAGGGGCGTGGGCACGTTGGCCCAGGCCCCACGCGGTATGCGGCGGCCATCCAGCAGCCCTGTGTGCCCCCATCTGTGAGCTGGCGCCAGGTTGAAAGAGCCACTGCCCAGGACACTGGACCATAGGACTTTGGGAGGTGGGGACCAGGTGGGCCTCAGGAAACACACAGATGCCCCCCTGCCCTGAGCCCCTGGATGTACACACGGCTACCCCCACTCCAGCCTTGGCCAGAGCCTCGGCGTCAGCCTGGAATGGCCCGGGCTGCCCAGCTGGGAACTGGGGCCTTGCCCAGAGCGGACGTAGGATGCCTGTCCCTTTCCTGGCACGGAGCGGCTGCTGGGAGCCCGTTTCCCCCCGTCTCCTCTGAGCCCGCTGCCCCTCGCACTGTCCTCTCCTCCCGAGGGCTGCCTGCACTCCGGGTGGCTCAGTCCCCCACCCTGCGCTTCTGGTCAGTGTCTTGGCACCAGGTCCTGGCGCAGTGGGAGCAGGCCGGGGTCTGGGCCAGGCCAGTCCCCGCCCGTTGTGGAGTCCTCACGGCCACTCACCCCGCAGCTTAGACCAGGGCATCCCGTGGTCCGGGATGGGGCCAGACTGGAACATTCCCTGACCTTTGACAGGGGCCCGGCGCTCCGGGTTTTGTGTGTGAAACCTGACGCCCCGAGGGAGCCACGTGGTGTTCAGTGGCGGCGCCCTCTGCGAGGGGCTGCCTGGTGGTGCAGGTACGTGCCTGGGTCCCGCTGGAGGCCCTGGCGGCTTGCTTTCCTGATTTTATAACTTCGCTTTCAAATCATTATGCTACGATTGGCCTCTTAAAACTGGAGAAACTGCAGGAAGTGGGTATAGGCCTGTGATCAGAGGTCCGTGGTTTGCGAAGTTTCCAGTGCCACGTTATGACGGTGACTCGATCCTGCAGGCCTGAGAGCTTTGTGATGGCCCCTGTGTTAGCGGAGGGGCGAGGGGGCCAGGAGGCAGCCCTGTCGCTGCTTGGTGATCTGTGTGGAGGCCTGTTACCCCGTAAATACTTCCTGTAGGAAGCACGTGCGACCTGGCCAGTGTGTCCTAGCGCACGCATAGAGGACGTCGGTGTGCACTGAGGGGCCGCTCGTCCTGTAAGCAGACCCGTGTCTGCTGTGGCACGGACAGCCAGTCCTGCAAACGTATTTCTCTTTCTTTTTATTCTCTTGGTAACACTTTGTTTTCTGTAGCTTACTTCATCGCGGGAGGATGATGTGTACGACACATGACACGCAAAATGTGTGTCGATCGGCTACCTGTGGGATGGGCCAGGCCTGTGGTCAGCACCGGCTGTTAGTCACGTCTGGGGACCCCATGGAGGGGGCTGGTGTCCCTCAGCCCTGCGTTGTTCGGGGGTCAACTGTGCACGTGTCTGGGACCCTCTTCTCAGTTTTCCCAGGTCCTGACTGAGGAGCTGGCCCCTTCCCCGCCGCTGCTGGTCCCGGCCCCGCCCACAGGCTTGAGGTCCTGTCGCGTCCGCCGCCCCCCCCGCCCCGCCTCCGTCCAGGGTGCTTGTGTGATTCTTGTCGGATCACAGCCATCCCGGTGGGTGTGAAGTGGTCTCTGGCGGTGGTTTTGAGGTGCGTTTCCCTGCTGCTGGGGGCGTGGCCTCTGGGGAGCTGTGGGCCCCTCGCGCCCCGTCATAGCAGGGGTGTGTTGGCTTGTGCGACGCAGGTCCCCCAGCTGACGCCGCATCTACACGTTCCTCCCGGCCCGTGGTTGTCTCGGTGCCGCGGCGGCACCCTCCGACCCGCAGGAAAACCCCGACTTGGACTTGCCGCATCCTCTCTACCGGCGCTGCTCGTGTTGGCGCTTGGCGGTGGTGGCTGGGGTGGCGGTGGTGGCCGTGGTTACGCGGGAAGCCCGTGGGCAGTGGCGGCCGCAGCCCTGCGGACACCGTGTTCGCGTTTGCTTGGCAACAGCGTAAGGAAGCACGCGTCGGTAGGGAAGGCGCCTGCCAGCAGTCTTTGCCCCAGCAGGCCTGAGGGCCCTCCCCGCCCCAGAGCCGGTCCTCGCGGCACGTGAGGCTGGGGCCGTCTCCCTTCACGCAGCCACTCTCCGGCCCTGGGGGAAACAAGCCAGGGGTGGGAGCAGCACCGGAGAAGGGGCTCGGAGAGGGGCTGGCCCCCCCACAGGATCTCCCACCACCCTCGGCCACGTTTGCCTGGGACTCCTGGCCCTCGGGAGGGTCTGCACAGGCTGTGGCTCTCCCGGTGGCCGTTCTTACCATGTGAAGAATGTAGGTGTGCGTGGGTGATCCCACTCCTCCGGCAGCGCTGGTCTGTCCTGTTGGCCTCCTGGAGGAGGTCGCTAGTGCACGCAGGGGCCAGTGACCTCACGCCCAGGCTTCAGCCTCTGCGGAACACACAGGTGCCGTCTCCTCACTCAGCCCGGCCATTTCACAGAAGTCCTTGCCCTGACGTCGCAACAGCTCTGGGTGTTTGATGAAACACTCTCCCTGGCTCCTAGCACAGAACCGTCTCGACTGCTGGGCTGACCGCGTCGATGAACGTGGTTCAGTGCCGGGAGGGCTGGCGGACAGCGCGGTGCGGCCTTGGCAGGCTGGGGCAGTGGGGCTCTGCGGTAGAGCACGTACCCCCAGCTTGGTGTGAGCTCCCCGGGGTGGGGGGCCCTTGGCGTACCCAGGAGGTTGGGACATGGCCTCTCAGGCTACTGTCTTGGAACTTGTGTGCCTGCTCTGTGCTGTTCAGGTGTGCAGAATGGGGGCCACTGTTCTCGAGGGGCTGGCGAGCCTCCCGGTACCTGCCTTCCTGACGGGCGTCTGCCCTGGACATAGCCGTGCCGCCCGCCGGGGCTCCGCAGCCAGCCCTGTTTGCGCACACGCCAGGTCCTGCGGGGACGGACGCCAGTGCTGTCCTTACCCGGTGACCGGTGCGGGCCACCATGCTGTGCTCCGCGAGCTGAGTTGCTCTGGAGCGGGATGAGGTGCCTCGTTGGGTGAGGCTTCACCTTCATTCCTCGGCCGAGATGTGGCACCTCTGATGTGGCTGTGGCGGTGGCCTGGGCAGAGGTGAGACGTGTGTTGGCCGGGCAGCCACTTCGCCAGGTGCTCTGTCATCGGACTCTTGCGCTGGGCCTCGTTACCAGGGAGGCCGTTTGGGGTCTGAGCAGTCGGCCTCAGTGTCAGGCCGCCTGCAGGCCAGGCAGCTGCGTCTTGGGAATGGGTTTGTGCTCCTTCTGGTGTGCTCTGCTCCCGCCCACGGAAGGGGCCCTGTGTGTGCTGAGAAGTAAGAAAGCAAGCGGGAGTCCCCCCGACCCGCCGTGGCACTGGGCGTGTGCCGAGGCCTCCTTTTCCGAGGCTGCCTTTTCCACCATCTGGCTGCGGCCTCCTTGGTGTCTAGGCCTTGTTTCTGGGGACCCTCTGCCATCTCCGTGCAGAGCCCTGCCTGCCAGCACCATGGGCCCTTGAGGGTGCCCGCAGCCCCCCTGGCTGCCTGGGACGACCCTCCCTGTAGGTGTGTGGCCAGGAAGCTCCACCCCCAAGGCGGGGCCTCCTGGCCCAGGTGCAGATGCTGCTTCTCTGTCTGGGGCTGAGGTGGCCTCCCTGACCCAAATACACTGCTGGGAGCGTGACCGTGGCCTTACAGGGCTCCGGGGAGCCCCTCAGCCCTCCTCCCCTTAGGGTGACAGACTAGGGATCCCTCCAGCGCCAACCAGCTGGTGTCTTGGATGAAGCCACGTGGCTGACCCAGATCTTGTAGGAGGTGCTGGAATCTCCTGAGACCAAGAGCATGTGAAGGCCGCAGGGGTGGGGCCGGGCCCCTTACTGCTCCAGGACAGCAGGACCCCTCGGGGGACACTGGGCGGGGGTGGAGGCTGGTGTGGGGCGGTGTTTTGTTTTGATTTGGGGTATACAAACTCTCTCTGTAAAGTTTGGCTCAGACCCCTGTGTCGGGGGGGTTCGAAGCGGGGACCATCAGCGCCGCACCGGCGGTGAGAGGGAAAGGGGCTTTGGTCTAGGACCTGTTGTTTGGCATCTAATTAGTAATTAATTAGTAACTAGGCATTAACAGCTGGGTTGGTGAGCACAGTGTGGAGAGCCGAGACTGAGGGAGGGCCAGCCACTGGGCCCTGTCCAGAGGGACTGCCCCTGCCTTGGGAGCCCCCAGCGGACACAGTGGTGGGGTCTGCTCCCACTGTCCGGGGCGGTCTCTCTGTGGCTTCCCTTCATGGGCCTGTGAGGGACTGGGGCTGAGGCCACAGCAAGGAGGGGCCCTGCCAGGCTCGGCCCCCCCGAGCACCGAGTGGTCAGCCTGTGGTCAGTGGTCAGTGGAGACCTATAGACCAGGCTCAGCCTGTTTGGGATCACCCGTGGCCACGCCTGCTGAGCTGCGAGCCACACACCGTCTGGGTGTGGTCCAGAGCCCCGCATGGTTACGGGATCTGCTAAGTCCATCCCCACCGTGGCGTCTGAAAGGGACGCGTGTGCTCCTGAGCCCTGGGGAGCCTCTCCTGGGTTTGGGCATTGGTCCTTTGTCCACCTGGGACCCTTGGCAGAGGTCTGGCCTTCAGTGAGCTGGGGTTCCTGGGATTCAGCTCTTTGTCCCACCTGTGACCTCCAAATTCTCTTTCCTGATCCCCGAGGAACTGACCAGAATTCAGCCCCAGACCACCGGCACAAGAGCGGGCAGAAGAGCGCCTCGAGTGGTTCTTGCTGCTGTTCTCTGCCCTGGCATTCGGCTAAGGCCTGTGACTGTTGTCGTCAGCTTGTGCCCGGGCCTGAGGGCCCACCCAGACCAGGTCACTGCTGCTTGAGCTCACGCCACCCGGGAGGCCTTCTCGCCACAGGGGCTCTTCCTGACCCTCGCCTGGGCCTGCTGTTGCGGGAGGAGGTGGATCGCTGCCCGATGCCTCCCTGGTTCCCAGCTCCAGCTCAGCTGCTGCAGGCTCTGGGACCCGGGAGTCTTTTCCTCTGGCGTGATGCCCCCCCCCGCCCCGCCCCCGGCTTTATCAGCTGTGGGTGGGGATCTGAAGCTCTGGGCACACGGACGTCCGCGCCGTGGCTGGCCACAGTGAGGAGGCTGGTCTTCTGCCCAGGTCCGCACTCCACATTCAGCGCCCAGGTGTCTGCTGGGCAGACATACTCTCTTGTTCCTTCGTCCTCGGTGCCCAGCGCTGTTGGGTCAGAGGGACTTGGGTGGCGGTGGATGTGGCCCCGCCATGTGGCACCGGGGGCAGTGTGCGTCCTTGGCCCTGGTCCAGGGGCCAGAGTGGGTGGGGCACCTTAGTGGACTAGGAGAACAAAACCAACATAGTTCCCATCTGCTCCGGGCGGGGCGGAGGGGGTGGTGGTACGTGCACTCTCGGGTGCCTGTGGCCTTTGTGGCTGAGAGCGACCCACACAGCTGAGCTCCGAGTGTGCCCTAGCCGGGCACCACATGCCAGCGATGTCCAGACAGGGCATGGGGAGAGAAGGACCCGCTGGGGGCGTCTCAGAGAAGGTAGAGGGAGCCGGAGGCGTGCTGAGGCTGCTGGCCGGCCCTCCACAGCCGTGTTTGTTGTTGGACACTGGCTCCCTGTGTGCACACCGGGGCCGCGGGTCTGATTCTCAGCATCTGTGGCCCTGGTTCTCCTGACAGGCAGAGTCTTCGGACTGTCACAGTCCGATCCTCAGCCGAAGGCCCCATATCCCCCAAGTGCGCGTAGGTAAAGTTTGGGGTCCGTGGACCTGGGTGGAGAAGGTGACTTGATTCTGACCGACAAAGAGGGACGCCTTTCTCCTGCGGGTCAACAGCTCAGGGCTCGTACCGCCCGCATGAGCTTGGTTCTGGCGCCGCAGCCCTGGTAGCGCTGGCTCTGTGTGCACACGGGGGCCTGGCACGTCCGTTCACGCGCACTGGCCCGGCCTTGCTCTCTTGACCTGGGCTCTGTGGGTGCGGTCTGTCATCGTGGTTGGCTGTCCCTACCCTGGGCCGTTTGGGTGTGTGGCACATGGCTGTGCCCCGCTGGCCTCTGGCTGTCCTGGCAGATGGGTGGGAGCTGGCCCTCTGCACCGCCGGTGTCCCCGCAGAATTGGTCCCCGAGCCAAGGGTTGTATCTGCTGTGGCGGCCAGAGCACCGCACGGACAGCGGCTGTGCTCTTGGGCTTCAGGCCGGTGCCGGCAGCATCTGGAACGTCTTCTCTCCCTCCGCTCTGTCCCCCATGTACAGTTGTTCTTTCTCTTCGAAGATGTCCGGGGTGGTGCACAGGAAAGGGGCAGGGCAGGCCCTGGGGAGCGATCCTGGGTTCACCCCAGGCCAGTCTTGGGAGGCAGGTGGTAATGAGCTCATTCCCTGAGAAAACGTGGGGTACTGCCAGTGGCCTCTCTCACAGGAGTCTTGCGTCTAGGGGCTCCCAGATGCCAGGTCAGGGCCCACACCCAGGCCTGCTGCCCTGCTGCTGGAACGTGGGGTTCTCAGCAGAGTGTGGGGGAAGGGGCTCAGAAATCCAAGGGCCGCTGGTCTCGGAGCCCGGAGCCCTCCTTCTGCCCTGCCCTGCTTCTGGGCCTTGGCAGATGCTGTCCTTCTGTGCGTTTGGGGCTCAGGCGTGGAATGAAATACGGCGTTTGTGAGCATGAGGGCCCGGGGCTGATGCCAGAAGCTGCCGCAGCTCCTGGTGGCTGCTCACCCTGTCGTCTGCCCGGCCTCACCCTGCGCTGCCCCAGCACCGCCCTGCGCCTGCTGGAGCCTCTGACAGAAGGGACCCTGCAGCCCAGCCCGACAGAAGGGACATAGTCAAGTCACTGTGAGGTCATGCCCCCAAATCCTCGTAAACCTACAGAGGCCCCTGGGCAGGGTGTGCGGAACCCATGCGGGGCGTCCTCTCTTCTGTGAGGCGCACATGGCTGCGGGAGGGTCCCGGTGCCTGCCTGCGTGCTCTCCCGACAGCTCTTTTTTTTCTTTTGAAAACCGCATTTGTTTTAAAAATCGTGGCAAAACATAGACAAGGTAACACTTACCATCTCAAACACTGCAGGGTGCACTGCGGCCGCGCCGGGTCCGAACCTGCAGCCTTGCTTCCCGCCGTCTGTCCAACTGAAACTCTGTAGCCATTAAACCGTGACTTCCCTCTCCCGGCTCCCTTCAGCTCCCGGCCGCGGGTTTTGTTTTGTTTTGTTTTGTTAGGTTGTGTTTTTTAATTTAAATTCAGTTATTTAACATGCAGCGCATTATTGGTCTCAGAGGCGGAGGTCAGTGATGCATCAGCCCGCGTGGCTCGAGGCGGAGGTCAGCATCAGCCCGCGTGGCTCCCAGGGCTCATTCCCGGCCGGCCCATCCCCAGCCGCCCCGCCCCGCCCTCCAGCAGCCCTGTTTCCCGAGAGTGAAGAGTCCCCCTGTCTGCTTTCATCTGGTTCTATTTTTCCCTCCCTTCCCCGTGATCCTCTCTTTGGTTTCTTAGATTCCGGTGTGGGTGAGATTAGAGGGTCATTGTCTTTCTCTGACTGACGTCACTTAGTGCGACACCGCTGGTTCCGTGCACGCTGGTGTAAGTGGCAGCATTTCGTTCTTTCTGACGTTCTCCTGCGTGCAGACCCCGTCTTCTCTGTCCGTTCACCTGTCTGTGGGCACCTGGGTGCCTCGCAGAGCAGGGCAACGGGCACGTCGGCCGCCGCGCCCAGCCGAGTGGCTGCTCCGTGGAAGGCCGGGGTCCTGGTGGCTGCGTGTGTGCTGCGTGGGGGCACACTTGGGTGTCCTGGCACGTGCTCTCGGCCCCGTGTGGGGCAGTGCTCTGCCCGGAGTCCTGTGGGCAGGCGTCCGCGGGCAGTGCCGTGGCCGGCCGCGGGAGCCTGTCCACGCTCTGCGGGACCCTCTGCAGGCTCAGCCCGAGGCTCCGGGGAGTGGGCTGGCCAGTCTCGGTGCCCCAGCTGAGGCCCCAGGCCCAGAAGCCTGCTCCCTCTGTGAGGGTTGTGGGCCCCCGTGATCCGGCTTGGAGGCCTTGAGAAGGGTCAGGAACCAGAAGTGACTGTCCTTACCTGCTCGCTGACCTCTTGTGGAGTGGGGATGCCGTGGGCCGTTGCGGGGGCTCACGTGGGCCTGCCGGGGATGGCGGCCTTCCAGGCCTGGAGAAGCACAGGCTGCCGGGGCTCTAGGTCGCTCTCAGGGGAGAGGCGGCAGCAGCCCTCCCTCAGGGCCAGTGTCTCTGTCCTGGCGAGGCTCCCTTCTGGCCCCTTCCTGCTGCTCTCATGTTCATGGAAGGTCCTGCTCTTGGGGTTTTTCCTGCCTGAAGACCCGTCCCCATCCTAGGGTTGACAAGCTTGGGGGTGGGTGGGGCGGGGGAGGCTCAGGCCCTTTCTCCAGATGTCCCAGGCTTGGTGCTCGCAGGCCAGGCCCCTGAGTGGGAGCCCAGCCCCGCCTGCCTCACTCCTCCTGCGGACAGATGGGGCTGTGGCCTGTGGGTGCGGGGCGGGGGGTGGCCCTATGGTCCGAGTCGTATGCACCCCACAGGAGTCTCCCTGAGGCTTCTAGAACCTGCGGGCGCCGGTGCCAAGCCTGTGGCTTTTCTCTCGGTGAGAACTAGGCTTGTTTCCTCTCCTCCTGCCTCCTATCTGCTCCAACAGGAAGCTCCACCCGTCGCCCGCCCGGCCACCCGCTCGCAGGCGGCAGGAGGTGTCCAAGCCGCACAGACAGACGTCACCGCGGCTCTTTCCCCTAAAAAGCACCAACAAATGGGTCTTTATTTCCTGAATGATTGTTTTGTGTCTGAGCAGACCGTCCACAGCCGTCTGTGGGCTCCGCTTGGGAGCACCTCCCCAGAGCGTGGCGTAGGCCTCGGGCCACCGGCCTCAGGCAGCTGCTTCTCTCTGAGGACAAAGGCCAGTGCGTCCCTGCACAGGGTCCGAGGTCCTAGTATTTCCTCCCTGGGGCCCGAGGCTGCCTCTGTCCCCGGAGTCCCCCTCGCCCTACGTGTTTGTCCCCCGAGCAGGGCTGCCAGATGGTGGGGGCCCCGTGGACATGCGTGCATTACAGGAGCGTGAGGGGCTGGGTTTGGCCCTCTGGCCAGGGTCCCGCCAGTCCTTTGTCCCTGGTATTTGGTGACGATGGCCCTGGTAAGCAGGGCATCTCCATGGGCCACTTGCCTCCCTGCCCTCTTCCCCCTCCCGGGAAGCCCGTGTCCCCCCAACGGCCAGGTTTGTGACACAGTGTCTTCTCTAAGTGTTCTGAAGGAGCCCTTAGTGGGGAGGAGCGCTTCTCCCCTCCAAGGCTCCCCGATGGCCAGCAGAACGCCCCCCAGTTCTGCTCTCTCCTGAATTTAGACCTGCGACAGCGCGTTGTCATGTTGGCCCCTGGCCCCGGGCGGGTGGCTGCATGCTGGCTGCGTGTGGCCCCGGCGCAGCTGCCCTGGGTGTGGGCACTGTCTGTCTTCCACAGACGGCTCCGTTTTTTCAGGCAGAGGCCCCGTCCCCCTTGGGATCCTGCGCCATCAGGATGGGGGCGTGTGTCATCCTGACACCGGTGCTGGAAGCCCCTCTGGCCACCGCATCCGGCAGACGCATAACCTGGTGCCCCTGGGAGGCTGGAGGCAGCTTTGCGAGGCATGAGGAGAAAATGAGCGTGGCCTCGGTCCTGAAGCCGTGGGCACGCGCTGGAGGGTTGCCCCACCTTTCTCCTGGGGTCTTGCCAGACGGCCCCTCCGGCTGACAGCAAGTTGTCTGTTCTGCTTGGTAGAACCCAGAACTCTGGGGCCCTGGGTGACCCTCCCCAATGGAAGGCCCCACACTCGGCCAGTGAGCCTGCCTGCCGGGCTCCTCCCTCCGCATCCAGGCAGGACTGCAGCAAGAGGCCAGAGTCTGAGGCTCCTGTCAGCTGTGTGGGCACCAGGTCGGCAGTGCGCAGACAAGGCCGTGGTGGGGAGGGAGCACCGTCCCCTCGAGGTCCTGCCCGGAGCTCAGCCTGGGCGCCCTCCCCTGAGCCTTCTGCAGCTGTGGGGTGAGGTCCCAGCGTGGCAGCCCCACAGGGCACGCGGGGATGCAACTTGTCCCTTGCTGGGGTCCGGGTCTGCACGTCACTGTTCACGCCTTGTGCACGGTCGAGTCTGCTGGCTGGGAGACCCTGGCCAGAGCTAGAGGCACCAACGACAACTTTCCTGTCTCTCACAGGTCTCTTCCGAGCCCCCAGCCTCCATCCGGAAGACAGATGACGCCTCCGCCCAACTCCCCACATCTTCTGAGAAGGACAAACAGTCGGGCTGGCTGCGGCCCCTGGCCAGCTCCTCCAGCAAGGTGGCGCGGGGCAGGGACGGAGGACGGAAGGTGCCGCGGGGTCCGCAGCCCGGCCTCTGATGACCCCTGACGCCCGGTGCCTCTCTTCCTGCAGAGCCTTGGCTGTGTTCACCCTCGCCAGCGCCTCTCCGCTTTCCGACCCTGGTCCCCAGCGGTGTCCACAAGTGACAAAGAGCTCTCCCCGCACCTCCCGGCCCTGATCCGTGACAGGTGAGTGCCCTCTGTGCCAGCAGGCAGCGAGGACACGGGCTGGGCTTGGGCTCTGCCACCTGGGTGTCTGTAAGCACCTGCTGGGCCAGGAGCCACCTAAGGTCATTCTCAAAGTGGACAAGATCCAAGAAAGGCTGTTGCTCTGTGTGTCTCCGGACGGGTTTCCCCCCCTTGTGGGTGTTCCTTCGGTGGCTCAGTGCAGGGGGAATGGAGAGCCCGGGATGCTGCTGTGTTTGTTCCCACCCACAAGCCGCCTTGTGCTGGCCCAGAGGCTCTCTGCTCCTGCGGGCCTGCTGTGAGTGCCTGCACATGGGGCCACGTGGGCCTGGAAGCAGTCTGGGAGGGGGGCCACAGGCAGTCACCACCGTGCTGGTCTTAGACAGGGTTGGGCTACAGCCACTGGCTTGCATCTCCTCCTTCGCACCCTCCGGGGGCGGGTCCCATAAGGAGCTTTCGCATGCAGGCCATGGTGGGATGGGGGACTCGGGGTGGGGAGCAGATGCCTGTGGCCCCAATGCCCCCCCATACCCCGCAGCTTTTACTCCTACAAGAGCTTCGAAACGGGTGTGGCCCCCAACGTGGCCCTGGCCCCACCGGCTCAGCAGAAGGTCGTGAGCAGCCCACCGTGCACCGCTGTTGTCTCCCGGGCCCCTGAGCCTCTGGCCACCTGCCTCCAGCCACGGAAGCGGAAGCTGACCGTGGACACCCCTGGAGCCCCAGAGACGCCGGCGCCCGTGGCTGTGGCCGCCCCAGAGGATGACAAGGACTCGGAGGCCGAGGTGGAAGTGGACAGCAGGGAGGAATGTGCGTGTGAGTCGGGGTCCCTGCCTGCCCCGGGCGCAGCGCCGCACGGCCACGTGCCGAGCACCCTGGTGACCTCGGCTTCCATCTGTGTTTCCGCAGTCACCTCCTCCCTGTCCTCGCTCTCGTCCCCGTCCCTTACCTCATCCAGCTCCGCCAAGGACCTGAGCTCCCCCGGCGTGCACGCCCCACCCGCCGCCCCTGCTGCCCCTGAGGCTGTGGCCCCTGCCGACCCCACGAGCGGCGGCCTGGAGGCCGAGTTGGAGCACCTGCGGCAGGCCCTGGAGGGCGGCCTGGACACCAAGGAAGCCAAAGAGAAGTTCCTGCACGAGGTGGTGAAGATGCGGGTGAAGCAGGAGGAGAAGCTGAGCGCTGCCCTGCAGGCCAAGCGCGGCCTCCACCAGGTGAGGCTGCGCCCCTGCGCCCGCTGCCGGCCTGTCCCTCTGGGGCAGCACAGGCCCGCTGCTCTCCAGCAGGAGCCCCACGCCCTGGTGTGCCAAGGACTGGTACACCTCCTGGGCTGCAGCCCCCGGGGTCCCTCGTGCACACGCGGGCTGTCGGAGTCGGATGCGGCAGGTTGCTCTGGCAAGCGTGAGGGCCGGACCAGGTGGCTCCGGTTCGGGCACAAGCGCACAGCCTGTGCACACACGCTGGCTCCGAGCTGACCCCACGGTGCGGTGGGGACTGCAGGCCGAGGGGGTCTGGGCCCCGCTCGCATCTGCCTCTGCCTCCCACCTCGGTAGCACCCGGCCCCCAGGTCATTATGTTGTCGTGTCCTCTGTGCCCATTCTCCGCAGAGCTCATGGCTTGGGGAGGGCAGGCCTTCACCCTCGGGCTCTTTGGCCCTGCAGGAGCCCCCCCCCCCCCCCCCCCCCGCCCCCCTGCGCGCGCGCCCGCTGAGTTCACAGCTGAACGGCTGGCGTCTGGCAGCTTCGCCCAGGGGCTCCTCGCACACGCGACTCAGCCGTGTGGTCCTGAGAGCCCCAGATTTCAGATGTGTCTGTCAGGCACTCACCCAGAACGCCTTCTCCCTGGTTCCGGGTGGGGGCGTGAGTGCACCTGCCCACGCCGGGGAGCGCCGCTGTGCATCGGGGGCCCCGGCCCCGCCTGGAGGGACCCCTGCGGCCGTGGGACCCCGGCGGAAGCTTGCCCGCCGCAGCTGTCTGCTCAGACCGCAGGCTGGGGTGCGCTGGGACCCCGTGGGGCCGGGAGGGCCGGGGCAGCAAGGGGACGGCCCGCCCCCGCCCCCGGCCCACGGTGTGTGCCGCTCGCTCTCCAGGAGCTGGAGTTTCTGCGCGTGGCCAAGAAGGAGAAGCTGCGGGAGGCCACGGAGGCCAAGCGCAACCTGCGGAAGGAGATCGAGCGCCTGCGCGCGGAGAACGAGAAGAAGATGCGGGAGGCCAACGAGTCCCGCCTGCGCCTCAAGCGGGAGCTGGAGCAGGCGCGCCAGGTGCGGGTGTGCGACAAGGGCTGTGAGGCCGGCCGCCTGCGCGCCAAGTACTCGGCCCAGGTACGGGCGGGGGGCCTCGGGGCGGGTGTCGGGGGCGCCACCCAGGAGGCAGGGCCCGGCGGCGGCGAGGCCCCAGCGCGCCCCCGTCGGCTGCCGCTGCGGAGCGGCGCCCGGGCCCCGGGCGGGAAGCGGCCGGCGCTCTCTGGGCACCCGCGGGACCCGCTGCCGGCCCAGGAGGCCAGGGGGGCCCTTCCCTGGGCTGCCGGCGTTGGTCCTCCACGGAGAGGCGGTCCTCTGGCCTGTCGGGGCCACCGTGTGGGAGCTCCTTGGGGCTCCTTCCTTCCAGGCCGGGCCCTTCCTGGGGGATTTTGCTTGAGGAGTCGGCTCCGAGCCGGCCCCAGGGGTGCAGGGGGCCCCCAGGCAGCCCCAACTCTTTGGTCCTGGGGCGGGGGCCGGGGCTGTGGGCTGTCCACCCTGGGCACCTCCGAGGGTCTCTGCGCCGCCTGACCGGCTGTCCTGGCCGGCAGGAGTCCGGGCCGCAGCTCTTAGGGTTCGGGTCGTTGCCCATCCGCCGGGGAGGGGGAGGTGGTGGGGGGTGGTGTCTGTGTGCTGCGTCTGCCCTCGGGTCATGCTGTCCGGCCGGCCCCTGTCCCCGCCTCCCTTGCGGACTGCATCTCCCACGCAGGAAGGGGGCCGGGCGGGGGGCGGGGGCGGGAGGCGGGGCCGCTGACGCCCCCCCGTCCCTTTCAGATCGAGGACCTGCAGGTGAAGCTGCAGCAGGCGGAGGCGGACCGCGAGCAGCTGCGCGCCGACCTGCTGCGGGAGCGCGAGGCGCGGGAGCACCTGGAGAAGGTGGTGAAGGAGCTGCGCGAGCAGCTGTGGCCCCGGCCCCGCCCCGAGGCCGCGGAGAGCACGGCCGAGCCCGAGCCCTAGCGGACCCCACCGTCTGCCGCCGCGGGGCGGGCGCCGCAGGGAGCGGGTGGGCGGGCGGGCGGCCCGCGCCGGCCCGGGGCTCGGGGCTCTGCGCGCCGGTGGGCCCGCCCCGCGGCCACACAGCACAACGTCTTACTGTGCCTATAACCAAGCGAGTGTTTGGAACCACACACTTTTGGAGTCCACTGCAGAATTTTCTACTGGCCAAGTTCACGTGCGCGGCGGGGTTCGCGGCCGCCGGGCGCAGTCGGCGCCGGCAGCGGCCCTGCGCTTGCCGGGACGTTCGACCATTTACATTTTTGTTATAAGCTATTTAAAACCAGTAAGAAGACTTGATACTCAAAAATCAACAGGTTTTTTAATGACTAACTTTTAAAAGCCCCAGCAACACGTGACGCCATGCGAGGACCTGCTAAGGGAGCCGGGCACGGCCGTCCCGCCCTGCCCCGCCCCTACAAGCCATCGCAGCCCGGCCGGCGGCCCGGGACAGGGACAGGGAGGGTTTTCTCCAGAGTCTATTTTTTCAGCGACGAGGACCCAGGCTTCCTGTGCTGCCGCTGGGAGGAGCAGGGAGGGCGCCGCGAGCCGGGCTGCCACCTCCTGCTGCGGCCCAGCGGCCCGGCGGCACGGGGTGGGGGTGGGGGTGGGGCAGTGCCAGGCCCGCGCCGCCTCGGCTGCCCTCCCCGGGCCACTCCTGTTGCGTCGGACTGAGGCTGCAGCGTTGGAACAAAACAGCATTACTTCACTATTTTTTTTGTTTGTTTGTTTGTTCATTTAAACGTATATTCGGAACTGCACTTTGTCAAACCCTTCCCTGCTCTTTTTATTCCCCAGTTAACTGAGGTTTTTACTTTTCAAATATCGCGAACCCGTTTATAGAGCAGTGCACATTCTAAGTGCTCGAGTGTTTAGAAACCCCCTCTGGTGCTTGGTTGAACAAGGGAATCACAAAACGAAAATGCAAAAACTGAACTTCGGGGGGTAGTTCTGTGCCTTCCAGCATCTTGTACAGCAAACCCTGACTTGTCTTTTTACCCCCGAGATCCTTGTCTTCAATAGGACTGAATCTGCCACTATCAGAATAAGTTCCTTGCATTTATTCCAAATAATCTCGTTTACTCTCAGCTGTTCATGGAAATTGTATAAGGTTTTTTATGCCCAAGCTTGAAAAATGATCTCCCAGTGGACGAGAGGCGGCTTACCCATCCCGAAATTACGGTATTTATGTACACGAGAAAGATCTTACCAGAATTCCTCGCTTGACCCCGTTCTAACGCCGAGGCAGCTGTGAGCGCAGACGGAGGTGGAGACCAGACCGCCGGCCAAGACTGGCGCCGCCCGCCGCTGCGACGAGCAGAGGCTTGGTGACCGGGTCATCTGCAGGGTTCCCGCCCGTGGTTTACTGGGGGGGAGGGGCGCAGGTGCTGCTGGACCCCCCTTCTAAAGTGCAATGCAAAAGGGACATCATATATATGCAGCGTTGGTTTGGGGTTTTTTTGTTTTTTTTTTTTTTTTTGCTTTTTGCTTTGTTTATTTTGCAGTTATGAGATCTGTATGCATGGGATGGTAGCGCTCTGCCGTGTGTGCACCCGTCCATGGGCATTATTACCGGCCCCAGAAGGGGCTGCTTGTGCTATGCCACACTCACAGTGCCGTGCTCAGCCTTGTTTTTCCAGAGTTGTGTGTTTTCAGTCGTTTCTTCAAGGGAAACTGCGTGATTTCGGCAGGGCAGAGCTCTAAGCGCGTGTGCCCTGTGCTTCTGGCTGGCTGTGCTCTGGTGCCAAGTCGGAAAGTCCAGAGAGATCAAAGGGCCCTGGGGCCTGCCGCCCGGGGCCTCCCGCTCACTTTTAGGTTTGGGAGTTTGGGGGGGTCCCGGAGGGTGGGGAGTTCTCACAGCTCCTCTGTTGGGGCCCCGCCTCCCCTCGCCCTCGCCCTGCCCGCCTCTGGTCACCGTCTCTCTGCTGGGTCCACACCCCCATGTGCCAGCTTCGTCCCGGAAGGTCGGGAAGAGCTGGGCCCGCCACGGCTGCCCGGGGGTGGTGGGGACCGGTTGTCCCGGGCTCCCCGGTCACCAGCAGCTCGAGCCCTCTTGGGCAGCTCCCTGGGTGGAAGGGTGTCCAGGGGTGGGGGTGTCGGCGCGTTCTGGCCACTCCCATCCTCTGGGGGCTGGGCTGAGGGGCCCGGCCCGAGACCCGGCTTTGGTCGCCGCAGCTGCCGTTTGGTTTCTGTGCAGAGGGAGAAGGGAGCTATCTGTCGGCTGTGGGCTCTCCCTGTGTGTAACCCGCCCGCTATCCGGATGACTGTGTGTTCAGTTTAATCACTCATTATTTCTGCGCTGAAAGAGGATTTTTAACGAAGGGAAAAACAACAGCAATAACATTCATATCTTTGGAGCAGCTAACTCACACACGTAATATCCTGCTTTTCGTACGGACTAGCCCGTGTACAGACGGTCCCTGTAAATACTGTTCCCACACTGTTGTATCACATGCGTGTACGGTGGTTCCTTTTTCAGAAACTCTTTTCTTACCTGGTAGTTGTCTTGTTTTCGGGGTTGTTTTTAACTGAGGAAGAACAGCTCCCCTGCCCACCCACCGCGTCCACCAGGCTCGAGCGGCCGTCTTGTTCTTGCTTTAAGTCAGGAGTCACAAGCGACATTTTTTTTCAATTAAGGAAAAAAAAACCCCACAGCTCTACCTTTCTCCCCGCCAGGAGCGTCCGCACCGCTGTCCGCGTCCCCTCTGCTGCTGCTAATGACGACATGATGACTTACTCTACTATCGAAAACTATTTTTATGTAATTAATGTATGCTTTCTTGTTTATAAATGCCTGATTGAAGACGAACACAGAGAAAGCTTGCTTATTTATGTACTTCGCTGTGTGCCGTAGTCCCTTGGCGCCCCTCCCCCAACAGATGACCTTGTACAATAAAGGACTTGGAGAGTGTGCCGCGGACAGCCGTGCTTGGGCACCCTCCCCCCAGCCCGGGTCACCATCTGGGCCTGAGCCCAGGGTGGGGGCGGGGGTGTCTGTCTGCCTGTCAGACTGTGCGGACCTTCGGTCTCCGTCGATCCGGAGTGACATGGGGCTTGGGTGGGCAGCGCCCTGGCTGGGGTGCTGTCTATCTGCCTAGGTCCCACCTGGCTGGCCCACGGATATCAGCTGGAGGGGACTGTGTGGGGGCCCGGAGGCCTGCCGCGCGCCCCACCCTGTTCCGGGGCAGATGGCCAGCTCCCCTCAGGGGCCCTGAGAGCCCTGGGCCCCAGCGTGCTGGCCTGAGGGAGAAGCTTGGGGACTCTGGCTGTGCTGGGTGCTGGGAACCCTATGCTGCCACCTCTCCCGGGACCCTGTGGCTGCCGGTGTCCCAATTCCCAGCTCCACTGGAGCCCTTCCAAGGTCATACGGGGGTCACTTGGAGAACTGGGTGGTGGGAAGCCCCAGTGCCCAGCCCTGGCTACTGCACACGCAGCCCCAGCAGTCCTCGGGGGTCCCAGGGAGGGGGACCGAGCCCGCCGGGCTTTGGATAGCTGCAGCCTGGAGAAGCCCGCTCTGCCGGAGCTCCAGGCTCCTATCCAGACCGGATCTGGAGCGTGGACAGTGGGGACCAGGAGGCAGAACCTCCATGTCGTCCACAGGCTCCCCAAGGCCAAGATCCCAGCCCCTCGTGGGGGACCACCCAGGATCTGGTAGAGCCTGGGTTGGGGAGCTGAGGGAAGGCGGATGGTTTACACGCCCCAGGCCCCTGCCCCCTCCTACTGCTTATGGGGCCCTGGGGTCCTTGGCCTGTAGGTGTGGCCCGCAAGGTTACATAGTGGGGCTCAGCCCCAAGAGCGGAGCCCAACCCCCCATCACCTGGGAGTCACCTTGGCCTGACTCCCCACCGTGAAGCCATGGGACCATCGGCCAGAATCTGAGTGCCCCCCTTCCCGGGCAGGGCTGGACACCTAGGGTGTGGGCCCCCCATGACGACATCTGCCCACCGTGTGGCGCTGTGGGGAGGGCTGCTCCTCGCTGTCCTCTGGGGTCTCCCCAGTGGCCCTGGGTGGGAGCCGAGGGCCGCAGGGGCAGGCAGCCAAGGCCCTACCTGTGCCCAGTGCCAAACACTTGCCCCTTTCTCGGCCTCACAACCAAGCCCACCTGCATGGGCGGCAGGTCCTCATGGGACCTCCCGGACTTGTCCAGACCTGCCATTCCCACAGGGTATCGACGCAGCCACTGATGTCCCCTCCCTGGGGCCTGCCACACAGGTGTCCCTGTGCTGGTGCCAGGCCTTGTCCTTCCGCAGAGCATCTCCTGCTGCCGCAGCTCAGGGCCCACAGGCTCTGGGCTCCCCACTGGCTCCAGGGCAGAGGTCCGCGGGCTGCTCCAGGCCCCGAATGTGGGAGGAATGAGGCGGTGGGAGGGGAGAGGCCGTCCCGGAGGAAGGCAGGAGGCCCGCAGGGGCTGGAGAAGGGGGCTTCCCCAGGGTGGCGGGCCCAGTGCAGGCCATGGGGGCACCACGTGGCCAGTGTGGTGCTCAGCCCATGCGGGGCCTTGGAGGTGGGCTGGCGGCCGCCTCAGAAGCCCAGACGCCAGCTAGTACCTTCCCGGGGCTGGGGCTCCAACTCCGGGTTCACTTTTGGGTATGAATTTAACTTTAAAGGCCCCTGGGTCGGGGCACCCTGGTGGCTCAGTCTGTGAAGTGTCCAATTTGTGATTTTTGCTCAGGTCACGGCCTCATGGGTGGGGGGGATGGAGACCCACGTCCATCTGTCCAGGCTCCGTGCTGAGTGGGGGGGGGGGTCTGCTTGAGATTATTGCTGTCCACCTCCCTTGTCCCTCCCCCTGTGGCCTCTCTTGCAACTAAATCAGTCTTTCAGGGGCCCTGGGCACCCTGGTGCAGGACATGGGGGCTGTCTGCTGTCAAAGCCCCCTTCCCAGTATTCCTGGCCACGCCCTGCCTCTTTGCCCCACCTCTGGGTCCCCTGGCTCAGGACCGCCCACGCCGCTGGCATGCTGCCCAGGGACCCATGAGGCTGTCCTGCCGCAGGGCCTCGTTTGCCTGGAACCCTGGCCTGAGCCGGGCTCCGGGTGCGGGCTGCTCCGAGGATGGTGCTGCTTTCCACACTGCCCGAGGCCCCGGGGATGCGGGGGGCCTGGGGCAGAGGGGCTGCTCCTGGGCGCCTACCCAGGTCCTTGGTTTCTGGCCTGCCCTGTGACACTCCCCCACCCTCCGCTTTCACTTCTTCCTCTACCGCCAGCAGCCCCAGCCCCACCCCGGTCCCCTGTGCACTCAGCCATTCCTGCCCGTCTGTGTCTTGGGATCTCCACCCGTCCTCCAGTCTGTTGGCCCCAGAGCCACAGTCTGGCCCCCCAGGCCCCACCCAGCACCCTGTGGTCAGGGGTCTGACCGCAGGCCAAGAACTCTTACCCTTATCTGGGGAGGCGGATGCCAGGCGCGCCCTCCATGGAAAGAGGAAGCCGCCTGCCCATTTACAGTAACAGCTGGGGCGGCCCATCCTCCCCAGGGCCCCCAGAGAGGACTGCGGGGTCAGCCCCGGCACTCAGTGTGGTCCCCCACCTCCACCCCACCCACACTCCCAGCTGTGGCCAGCAGGCCCCTCCCTGGCTTGCCCAACCTGGAGCCTGACCTACCTCCACTCCCCACCGACACCCCCTCCCTCTCTGCCTGTCCCATCGGAGGCCACCCCCCCCCCTCACTGGCCAGGCAGGGACAGGCTGGAGGGCTCCCGAGAATCCCAAGGTCCCACACCCACACGCTGCTGGCCGGGGCCCAGCACAGTCTGAGTCCCACCACCTGCAGGAAGGCAGGGGTCCTGTAGGGTAAGTGGACCGGAGATTCCCGCGGGACTGTGTGCCCTCAGCGACAGGTGTGCTGACCCCAGCCGGATGGAAGAGCAGGGCCTTGGAGGGGGACCCTGACCCTACCCACGGAGACCCACCATGCTCTGTGCCCTCCTGTGTGCTCTGCCCACTGCCAGGCAACCGTGGCATGGGGGTGCAGAACTTTCGGGGCCTGGATGCCTGCCCGCCCCCTCCCCCCCCCTCCCCACACGCAGTGATGACGTGAGCCTTGTAGGCCTCACACGCGCAGCCATCTGTGCTCAGACCCATGCCAGGGGCTGGGGGCCGCGGGTGCTGGGGCTCCCAGCCCTGGAGCAGGTGGCTCCACTGTAGGAGGTGGTAGGGACAGGCAGGTGTCTGGCAGGGCTGGGGTCGGGCCTTCCTGCTCCAAGCCTGGCCCAGGAGCCCTTACTGGCAGGAAGCTTGGCCCAAGCTCTTACCCAGGTCACTCCTCCTGCCACAGAAGCTTGCTCTGGAAACCTCCAGGGGTAGGCACCTTGTGAGGGATGGAGCCCGAGATCGGGGCTTGGCCCCCACCAGAGGACACACCTGAGTCTAGCTCAAGGCCCAGGCAGGGGTGCGAAAGAGAAGGCAGGAAGGCAGCGCCCAGATCAACGGCGGGCAGAGTCGGAAGGCAGCGTCCAGATCCCCTCGGCAACCCAGGTGGGCCATGGACACTGCTGTGATGTCCATACACTTCTGTGAATGCAAAGCGCAGGCTGCTTGCACAGAAGCTGGCGAGTGACAGGGTGCCCACCGGGGCCCCCATATCCCCCACCTCTGCTCTCCCTCCGTGTTCCCACAACCCCACAGCTCAGCCCCACCCAGGGAGACGAAGATATCCTGGACCTTCTCTATTTTAGGCACCCGGGGTTCCCTCAGGCACTGGGCGCTGGAGGCACGGGGCAGGGTGCTGAGTTCCCCTGGGGTCCAGCCCCCCTCCCTGGCCCTTGGTGGGGCCTTGACCCTGTGGAGGTGGCCCACAGCCCCAATTTCCCGTTTCTAAGCAAAAACAGCCCCAGCAAAGGCGCTGGGGTTCTGTGGAGACTACTGGCCAAGGTCTGGGGAGGGGTTGGGAAGGGGTTTTGTTTTGTCCAGAGGCCCTAGGACCAGGGCGGCTGCAGCTGGTGTCACTGGCCCCTGTCACTGGTGGGCCATCTGCTTTCCCTGGACACCTGCATTCCCAGGCAGGAGGGCAGTGGTCAGCTGGGACAGAGGCCCAGGTCAGGGCTCCTGGCCATGTCGGGTCTAGCCTCCTCCTAAGCGCCCACGTCGGCAAGCAGACCCCCCCGCACTCGGACCCCCAGGTCTGGAGTTGGCAGCCAGCAGGGGTGCCGGCTCCTGCCCCAAACCGGGTCCCCCAGCCCCCACCCCTCCCAGCGAGATGCAGATGACGCTCCTCTCCGCACCCCCGCCGCAGGGGGGAGGCCGGGGCAGGAACCGTCGGGGGAACGGGAGCGCCGGTTCCCGCACCTCCCGCCGGGGCCGGAAGCCCGCGCGGGGAGGGGTGCGCCGGGAGCGGGTCGCCCCCGGGCCGGGACGCGGGGTGAGCCGCAAGCCCCCTGCGGCCGTCCACACGGCGGGCGCTCCGGGTCCGGGGGTCCAGGCCGTGGACCGCCGGGTCAGCGCGAGGGCGCGCCCCTGAGGGACGGGCAGGCCGGCCGGTCCCCGCTTCCTTCCGCGGAGCCGCTCTCTGGAGCCCGTGCGGGGGCCGGGGGCCGGGGGCCGGGCCGGGGGTGGGGCGGGCGCGGCCTCAGTTTCCCTTCACGTCTGGGAGCCCGACTGGACGCCCCGGGACTCCCCCCCGCTCCCCGCCCGCCGTCGCGTCCGAGTTCCTCGGCCGCCCCTCCCCCAACGCCCCGCCCCGCCCCCGCGAGGGGAGGCCCCGGGCCCCGGCCGCCGGGGGCGCGCAGGGAGCTGGGGTTCGCCGGGCCGGGCGCGTGCGCGGGGTTGGGGGGGCGGGGGCGCCGGGCGCAGGAAGTGCCCCCTCCCCCGACCCCGCGTCCCGGGCGCGGTTAACCCTTCCGGTCCCTGCTCCGGGCGGCGGGCGCGCCGCGGACGTGCCTACGTGTCGGGAGCCCGAGCTCACCGGCGGCCCCCGGCGGCGGAGGCGGGAACTGCAGCCGCGGCCGGGACGGGGCCTGAGCGCGCCCCCGGGATGCGGGAGCCAAGGGGGACCGCCGCCTCCCTGCCCCGCTCCCGCGGAAGGGCGCCCCTGCCGCCGGACCTCTGCCCCTTCCCGGGGCTCCGTAGAGGCCCCGGGCTCTGTGCCCCCCAGGGGTCTGCGTGCGGCCCTGAGTCACTGCAGGGGGGTGGAGGGGGACACCCCGACCCCAGGCCCAGCCGCTTTCTTTAGGCCCCTTTTCCTCCCGCCCCGGTGGCTTGGCCGGAGTCCTTGGGCGGCTGTCAGGGCCCTGGCTGGGGAGTGGGCTGCGGGCCTTAGCAGGTGCGGCCACCGGAGACCCCCACACCCATGGAAAGCCACATGGTGACCTGTGAGCCCCTCCTGCCTCTCCCTTTCTCCTCCAGGACTGGCCCCTCCTGCGGCGTGGGCTCCCCCTCAGCAGGGTGAGGCCCCCCTCCCCGCCACACGTCCTGCTTCTCCCCAACACTGCCCCCCACTTGGGACCCCACTGACCCAACCCTCCAGTCCACATCCAGGCCTGCCCCCACTCCCGCCCGAGCCGCTTGGGCTGCTCCCTTCTTCCTCTGCTAACACAGAGCAAGCCCAGACCCCCACACCCGGCCTGTTCCCACCACCCCTTCACTCCCACGGGCCCCCCACCCCGTGAGCACTCAACCCTGCCCCTGCCCCGCGGCATCCACACAAAGGCCTTCTCGGCTCCGTGTCAGCTCACCTTTACTGTCCTTCCTGGGGGGGGTGCTCTTCAAGTGGGGGCTCACTAGAAATTGGCAGAGGGAGTGAGGGACCCCCGGAAGGCCACCCTGCCCTCATCTTGGCCTGCACCGAGGCTCCGGTGGCTTTCGTGGCCTGTGGCGAGCACCTGTGTGCGGGCAGGGCTAAGGAGGGTTTGAAGACTTGGGGGAGTGGGTGGCACCCCTCCCACGCCCTTCCCCAGACTGGCCCAGGAGAAAGGCCCATACACTGGGGTCCACCCTGCTGGGCACTTGTGCGGGGGCGTTGTCCTGGTTCCTGCTACCTCGGGTTTTCCAGGAAGCAGGGCTGGGGGGCAGCTGGCAGTTCCCTGAACCCTGGGGCAGAGTTGCCAGGAGGAGCAGTTTTCTAGAATTTGGGGGGGCACCACCATCTGGGGGGGCACATGGGGTGGGGACGGTCGAGTCCAGCCGGTCAGGCAGGCTCTGGCAGGCTCCCTGGTTGCCCCACCAGCCGACGACAGCCCTATGCAGAGTCTCCATCAGAAAACTCCGTGGCCATGGCGGTGGGGTGGCCGCCTGCCCCTGGACACCCAGGGCTTCATGCCAAGGGCAACCGAGGCCAGGGCAGCTTTGGCCAGTACGGGGTGTCGCCTGGCCCACTCATGGCCCCTGGCCACCCCCTCGGCTTGTGGAGGAACCACAGTGGTCCCCGGCCTGAGGCTGTGGGCCTCCAGGATTACCTGATGGGCAGGGGACCCAAGGCAGCTCCTCTGCACCTGCTCAGGCCCTTGTCTGCCTCAAGGTGTCCTGTGCCCACTGTGGCCCAGCCTTCTGTCAGAGAGGCTGTGGGACGGCTCTCAGGGCTGTGTTCTGCCTTGAGGGGACAGGGGCAGGAAGGGGACTGCCCACACTGCTGCGACCGCTGCCCATCTGAGCTGCCTGCCCCGAGATGGTCTTGCTGAAGCTGGCCTGCTGACCCCACTAACACTCGCTCAGGACCGAGGAACCCCAGGGAGCTGGGGGCCACCTGGGACACGCAGGGGGCTGGCAGACTGAGCCAGGCCTCACAGGAACACCCCAGGACGTCCTGCCCGGGAGCCGGGGCTCTACACGGCCGGCCTTGCCGCCCTCCCAGCACCGAGACCAGGAGTCCTGGCCAGGCTTTGCGGACAGGAGGCCTCCCCCTTGGGCGTCCCCAGTAACCAGACGGCCAGTGGGAGAGGAGGCTGGGCGAGCTGTCTGTGCCAGGCGGGGCCCTGTGGGAGGGTGGGCTCGGTCCCATGCCGACGCCAGGCCGGCGAGGGGTGGCTGGAGACATCACATTCGCCAAGGCCCTGCTGGGAGGTGGGCCGGGCAGAGAGGGACAGGCGTCTGATCTCTCTGTCTCTCTGAGCTCTCGGGCTCTGACTCTGGCTGGACAAGTCCTTGTGAAGAACGAGTATGTTCTCTTCGAGGCCCTGCCTGGCCAGCAGCTCAGCATGGGGTTCCCCTCCGTCACTGTCCACTGAGCAAGGGCACGGCAGGAGGACACACCACGGGGAGAGACTGGCCAGGAGGGACTGCTTGCTCTCCAGATACTGCTGGGACCAGTGCCTCCTCCCCGAGCCTCCTGGGGCTGGGTCGCTTCTCGGTGTGTAGAGCATGCGGGGGCCAGCCGCCCGCCGCCCGCACTAGAGCCCCTGCCTGCCTGCGTCGCCTTCCTCGGGGAGAAGGCCCTTGGGATGTCTGCGGGGGCCTGAGGGGCCGTCTCCGCGGGCTGTCACACTGCCACTCACTCGGGACCCGGGGTGTCATTTGCCTCCCGCCTCCCAGGCACGGACGCTCCCTGCCCTGACTCGGAGCGGTGACCAGGCTGAGGACCCGCGTCGCAGCTGCTTGGAGGTCGGGGGAGCTCTCCCGCAGGCGCCACCCCGGGCTCCGTCCCACCCCGGGATGGGCTGCGCTTCTGCTGTGCTGCCTGGAGGGCACGGGCAGGACCAGAGTCTGCGGCCTGGCCTCTGCTCACCCACCCTCTTCTTTTTTCTCAAGAATTCAAATTTCTTGTGGTTTTGCCTGTGGGGCCCAGTGTGAGGACAAGCGGTCTGGTCATGGTGAGAGCAACGGCGTCTGGGCCCCCAGCAGACAGCAGACGGGCACACAAGTCCCAGGGCAGAGCCCCGGGAAGGAATGCTGGTCCCTGGCTCAGAAGCACCGCACCCAGGCATCCCAGCAGAAGGGGCCAGTGGGGCAGGGCAGGGGACCTGCCCAAACACAGGTCCATGGGGTCTGAGCTCTCCCCAGGCCTCGCTGAGGGGCCCCTGCCCCCGTAGGCCATCCAGGGTGTGGGTGGGTCGGTGGGGAGAGCCGCTCTGGGGTTTGCTGGGGTGACTGGAAAGTAGGAGGTCTCGGGGGCTGTGTGTGTGCAGGCCGGCAGAGCTGGCCTTCCTCCACGTCTGCCCAGGGGCCGAGGGGGCTGACCTTCCCCACTCCCCGCACCCCCGCCCCTGCGTCCAGAGCTCTGGGGCCCTGGGTCTGACTCTGAACTTGCTCCCTGGGTTTCGTGACCGAGCCCCACGGTGATGATTTGGATAGAAATAGCGAAGGCCCCCGCCCCACCCCCCGGACAAGTTGGGAAACACAGGAGCGCTCTGTGCCCAGCATGCTTTTCTTCCTCAACTTCATTTTCTTCCTAAACTTCATCATTTTCATTGTTTTTCTTTTGCCAGGAGTATGGTTTCATTTGGAAAAGAGGAAAGAGCCACGGAACGAGTTGCCGAGCCTCAGGGGCAGACCCAGGTGGACGGTGAGTGCCGACGAAGCTGGGGGACTCCAGAGTGGGTGGCCCTCCTGACCCCGGTCTGTCCACGACGTGCAGACCCATGTGGACGCAGGCCTGAGGACCCAGGCGCTCTGACCCAGGAGTCCGTGGGTCCCGGGAATGGATCGTTCCTGGGCACTCACTGCTGGAGACACCTACGCAGGTGGCCGGCCCGAGGCAGAAGCCGGCTCGGGCGGGCTGGCGGCATCTGCGGCCGCCTGAGCTCACGGGCCGGGAAGGGCAGCGGCTGTAGCTCATTCCCTCCACCTCACTCCCGGGTCAGAGAGGTCCACGAGTGCCTTTGCCTTTCGGGCTCTCATGTCCCCCAGTGGCCTGCCACCGTGGTCACAGCTGGCTCTCGGGGGGCTGCCCCACCGGCTCTGGAGGTGGGGACGGAGCACGGGGTGGAGGGTCGGTGAGGCCGACCGGTCTGCCCCCCGCGCCAGTCCTACCAGGGCCGAACTGGCTGGCAGAGAGACGAGCGCCCGGCAGGGGGGCGGCGGGAGGGGCCGCTGTCGGGCGAGAAAGGCTGTCTGGTGTGGGCTGGTCTGGACCCAGGGGTCCTTTGCCTTCGGCGTCAGAACACGACCATTCCGTGCCGGCCTCCCTCCTTGGCCGATGGACCTCCACTGCGTCCGTCCGTCCGACCGTCCCCCCATCTGTCCTGCGCACGTCCTCACCCACCGCTGACCCGCCCGGCCGCTGTTGTCCGTCCGTCCATCCACCAGCTGTCACCCAACGACTGTCCGCCCGCCTGCCCGCCACCCACGCGTCTGTCCGTCTCTCCCTCCTGCCCGTTACTCAGCTCCCGTCTCCCTGCACACCTCTTCTGCCTGGTTTGCCTCCACTGTCCATGCTGCCTGGCCCAGAGCAGGGGCTCCCACTCGCCCACTCATTCAGCCGACGTTTGCCGACGGCCTCTAAGTGTCCCACCGTGGGGGGTCACCCGGTCCCGGTAAGACGCGGAAAAGCCACCTACCTCTGAGGAGAAGGCCCTTGCTAGATGCTGAGACTGCGCCAGGGAGCAAAACTGACAGGACGCCTCCCTTTGTCTGGAGGCTGCAAACCAGACACGTGGCCGGGCCGGGCAGCCCCCTGACCTGCGCACGCGGGGTGGGCTGGGGAGCAGGAAGTGTTCGCTGGAGGTGGGGTGAGGCTTCAGAGCTGGTGGCCAAGGAAGGCCTCCTGAGAAGGTGGCTTCAGGGAGGTGAGCAGTGTAGGCAGCGTGAAGGGCGCGTGCAAAGGCCCTGAGGCAGAACCAGGCAGGACGGGGCAGCTGCAGGGGCCGGTGTGAGCAGAGGGCAGAGAGCCAGGGGGAGCAGCAGGAGGTGAGGCAGTGACCGCGGGACCCGCTCTGGCCGGCCTGGAGTCCTGGCACAGACATGGGGAGGGAACCCTGACGGTGCCTGCCGTGTGCAGGGTGTGGCAGGTGGGGCCCGGCTGGGGGTGCACTTCGAAGCCGTCCAAGACTGGCCATGGACCACAGGACAGGAGAGAAGCAGAGACAGGAGCCAAGCATTTGTGCCTGAACAATGAGGACTGTGCGGCGAGGGGTAGGGGCGGCCCAGCGGAGGGGCCGAGGGAGCCTCGGCTATGTGGACGCGGGACCGCGTGTGGCGCCCGAGGGAGGGGTGGGGGGCTCCATCCCGGCGCAGACGCAAGCACAGGAGGGCAGCAGGTGCTGGGTGGAGGGGCAGGGGGTCCGTAGGGTTCCGGGGACAGGAAGCAGAAATGTGTTTCCCGGGGCTGGGGGCTGGGTGGTCCCTCCCTGCTCCCCATTCCTCAGAGAAGAGGTGACGGGCTTCCAGCGAGGGCCCAGCCCAGCTCCCACCCACGCCGCGCGCACAGGGTGGGCCCCAGCGGCCCTGGAGGCAGGAGCCGGTGGAGGCCTTGGGTCCCGGCTCTCACCCGCCTCCAACGGCCACAGCCTCCCGGGGTCTCCCGCTCCCAGGCCCTGGGCCGGTCTCAGAGGCAGCCATGAACTTCAAGAACTGTCCCCCAGACCCACAGTTCGCTTCCGGAAAACCAATCACCCGCTGGAGCCTCTTGGTTTCTCATATGGCAGCAGGTCCCCATGTCCGAGTGGCCTGCGGCAGGGGTGGGGGAGCCACCCTCCGGGGGCTGGACCGCTGTTGGGAGGCAGTCCTGCCAGACGCCGGGGCGGGGGACCGGGACCAGCCTCGCCCCAGCCCGGCCAGGGGGAGTGGAGGTGCCCCCCAAGGGGTCCTGGCTGTGTGGGTCGCGCGTCTCTCAGGAGCTGGTGCTGAGCGTTTTACTGAAGCCATGGGGTGTACAGTGGTGGCCCTCGGGCCTGCGGGGGACGTGGGGGAAGGGCCCCAGGGAGCTGACACGGCTCTTCCTTCCCCTCACAGTGAAGATGGTCTCCCGAGGGCGACCCTGGGGGCTGTCAGGTGCACGGGGTGGCTGTCCGAGGTTGGGGGTCAGGGCCTTCTCCAGCCACGTGGGGCCGTTGGTCCGTCCCCTTCCCCAAGACCCGCAGGTGTTTGAAGGCGGTGGGCAGCGTGTGGCCCAGGGAGGGAGGGTCGGTCACGTCGCAGATCATGACGACGTACTCCCCTGCAAAAGACGGGCGCTCAGACACGGCCCCTGTGGCCCCCACAGCCCCCGCCTGCCCAGGCTCCTGCCCCTGCCTCTGTCCAGCCTTGGCTCCTGTGCGCCCGCACACCCGCCTCGATGCCCCGCTGGAGGGTCCGGGCCTTCTCCTTGGCGGGTGATCCGGGCGCTGGCGGGGGCGGAGAGCCCCTCAGTGCTAGCGGGGCTGCGTGGCTGAGTGCGAGGATTCTTTTGAAAACAGTCCCCATCTTTTTAGCAGAAAAAGAATTCATTTTCTCTAAGATGTTTTTTCTAAGCAGTGACGGCTGGGGAGATGTGGCCGCTGAGCCGGCTGGGGCTGGGGCAGGAGGCCGCCCGCCGGTGGGCTCAGGAGAAGGGGCAGCACTTTCCCTCTCGCCGTCTGTCAACTGCAGGGCTTCAACGTTGGAGAAGCCATAAAAAAGAAAATAAGAAATAACAGAAAGTGCGGTTGCCCTGGAAACCGGACTCTCCTCCCCCCGAGCCCAAGGGGGCTGGCACCGGAGCGTGGAAAAAGTGCGCTGGGCTGGCCCCGGCTCACACCAGGAATGTGGCCGCAGCTGAAATGGGGCACAGGACGCAGCTCACACCGTCAGGGAGAACATTCCAGCGCCCGGTCTGGAACGCAGGCCTCTCCTCTCCACGCCTGCGGCCACTGCCTGCCTCTAGGCCCGGGTGAGGGAGCGCTCGGCGGCAGGAACGGGCTGGGCTCGGAGTCTGTCCCTTCAGCAGCTCGGGGGGCCCGGGGGGGCCCACATTCCACAGCCCTGGGCTCCAGGCCCCCCGGGCCGGCCTGGAGGAGACCCGCGCATGGCAACGCCACAGTGTTTCCAAGCAGCTGGGGTTTCTAGGTGTTCCCGGGAACACAGCTCCGCCAGCCTGCGGCCCGGCCGGGGAGCAGGGCTCCGTGGGCAGCGGCCACGGGACCCAGCCCAGCCTCGTCTGACCTCGCTCCTGACGCTCTTCCCAGTGGCCGGGAGAGGCTCTGGCTGCCGGCCACCCCAGGCCCGGCCCACACGCTCTGGTCGCAGGCCCCATGCCCGGCGTCCCCACAGAGATGCACGGCCCGCATCCCAGGAACGTGGCCACCCGCTGGCTTGTCCCTTTGGTCTGGAAACTGCTTCTCCTCAGGGCCTGGCCCTCCTCCAGCCGATGCCATCGGTCCTCCCAACTTGGCGCGTCCCCTCTGGCCACCCTCCTCCTAGGGCACGAGGGTCCCAGGGGCCTGAGATCTGGGGAGCATGGCACCAGACTTGTGGGGCTGCTGGGACCCCCAGTGCCAGCCCAGAGGGGGACATGGGGGGCGCTGCCCAGGACCCAGCCCTCCTCCTGCACTAGGTGGGCTCAGGGGCACGGTCCTGCCGACACTCCCATATGTACATGGGGTCAGAGCCCAGACCTGGAGGCCCACCAGCCTTCCTCTCGGGACCCTGGGCACAAGGAGGCGGGGCTTTGCCCACGGGGACAGAGGGGACCGCAGGATGGGCAAGCACCCTCACCATACCTGCCCCGTGCCTGAAGCCCTCGCGAGGGGACAGAGGTGGGAGAGGGCCTAGTGGAGGCCCTGGGCCCATCGGGTCCCCTCCGCCTCTGGTGCCTCTGGGGTGCCCGGGATGGCGTGCCGGGTGGCCAGGCTGGGAGCTGTTGAATTTAAGGGTGCATGCAGGGGAAGGGGTGCAGGGGACCTGCCAAAAGGTCCACAATAGGTTACATGTGGACTGTGGGGTGACTGGTGGCCTTGGCTCAACGGAGTCCGCCTCGCGCCCACCTACCTGGGAAGGCGGCTGCTGCTGGCTCGGCTGAGGCCGCCCCGTCAGGCCTGCTGGGAGAGAAGGAAAAGCCCTGAATGACCGCCCCAGCCTGCGGCCCTGCGTGGGCACAGCTGCGACCATCCTGTCCTCGGAGCCCAGCCCCCGCCCCCGCCTTCCAAGGGCAGTGTGCTCAATCCCCCCCGGACAGCTCTCTGCCCCTCGGCTGGTGCCTTCCTGTCTACACCTGAATGAGCCCACGGGCAGAGGCCGGACGGGGCTGCACAAACTCACCCCCGGCCCACAGCCCGCCGCGCTGCTGGCAGAACCGAGCTGCAGGTTTGGGCGCACGAGGCCGCGCAGCGCTGGGCAGGGGAGCAGCTCCGGGAAGGGCCGACGCACCAGGCCCACTGCACTTGGCATGTAAATTCCCGTGGCAGCCGGGCTCCGTGGGACGGGGGCTGTGGGGCACCGGTGCCTCCCGTGGGTCCCCTCAGAAAGACTGAGGCCGCTGTTGCCTGGGAGATCATGGGAACGGACTGGAAAGGCAGCAGGTAGAGGCGCGAGGGATGGGCCCAGGCCTGGCCCCATTTCTGAGGGGCAGAGACCCTCACTTTTGGCCATGGCCGCCACAGGAGGGCCCGGTGGGCAGCCTGAGGCTCTGACCTGACGGGAGGTTCTCCTCTCTGTGGTGCGTGGCGCTGAGCCCATTCTGCATGCCCACAGGGGCGGTCACCTGCCCAGGGGGATACGCCGTGTGCCGGCGAGGACAAGGGGATCCCTGGTGCAGGATCCCTGTGTGAGCCCTGGTGCACGTCCTCAGCTTCTGCCCTGGGTCGGGACCTCAGTCGCCCCCCCGCCACCTTGGTGGGACGGCCCACCTGACTCCTCCTGCTGCCGGGCATGCTTTCCTGGCGGGATGGAGGCCCCGAGTGCGGCCGGCTGAGCTTTGCCCTGAATTCTCTACCCAGTGGCACTTTGGGGGAGCTGGGGGACTCCTCCCACCCCTGCCCTCCGTGGACGGCGGTTTCCTGTCATCAGAACTGGTGGGGGAGGCGGAGGACAGGGGGCTCCCTGGCACCGGCTCGGCGACCCGCCAGGCTCCGACCCTTCGCCAAGCTTAATTACCACAGGCATGGTTTGGGTGATAAAAAATTAAAGACAAAAGATTTTAAAATTACTTCATTTCAAGTGGGGGAAAATGGGCCTTGGCTTGGACCCAGGAGCCACGTTCCGAATTCTGAAGTGTGGGTGAGCAGGAATGCGGATAAATAATCCCGCACTAAGAATAACCAGAGTCTGTCCGCCTGCCAGCTTCGAGGAGAGGCAGAGCCAGGAAGGAGCTGGGGAGCCGCGGAGTGAGATGGCAGGGGCGCGCATTAGAGGGACGGCGTGGGGACACGGTGCCCCTGGAGAGTGGGGGCGGGTCCGAGGCGGTAGCGCTGGGCCGCCGCGTGAGCCGGGGGCGCAGCGGGAACTCGGCCTGGGTGCGGGCCGAGCCTCGGGGCTCGGGGGCCGTCAGAGCGGGGGGAGCAGACTGGCCTCCTGGGCAGACCCAGGAGCCCCCGGTGGGCCGGCGGGGGGGCTGGGGGCGTTGCTGGAGCTGGACTGGGGCCGGGGGCCGGCGCCGCGTGTTCTCTGTATTGGCAGCTGCTGTCCTTGTCCTCAAGCTTCCTGTGCTTGGGGCTCCTCGCGTCTTGGATCTACCGGTTAGTCTTCGCACCTCTCGGCCTCTGACCTTGCGCGTGGTTGGCCGGAAGGAAACCGTCCGACAGACGGCTCTGCCCGTGACCTTCCCCAGCTCTTCTTGCTTTCCTCTCTGGCTGCGTCTGGGGGCTGCCTGGCGTCCCCGGGAGCTCGGGGCTCTCCTTTCCTTCCAGCCGTCCGTGCCCACGCGTGTCGGCTCCCGCGGGCGACTCCACCCCCTCCCGCCCCGCGTGGGCCCGGCGCGGCCGGTCTTCCCTGCGGACGCGCCTCTCCTCTGCGCGTTTCCCGTCCGCGTCCACGGAGTCTCCCGTCCTGTCATTTCTGGGTTGGCTCTGACTGGTTTATTCTTCCTGGTGATGGGCTCTACTTTCCTGCTGCGTGGGCCTGCTCACCCTCAGCCGGACGTCCGACACCGTGGCTTCCTCTCCTGGCTCCTGCGTTTCGGACGCTGTTCCGTTGCTTGGAGATGGTCTGATCCTTTTGGATCTGGCTCCTAAGGTGTGTCAGCCGGAGTTCAACACAGGGTTCGTTATTCCCCAATGCTAAATACTCTTCTGATGTCTTGGGATGAATCCGGAGGTCTTCTGGGCTGACCGCTGGACCCAACGCCCCACAGCCCTGTGTGAGCTCTGGGCAGGACTGGCCGTGACCCTCGCTGTGGTTTTCCGGGCTTCAGGCACGTTCCTCCCGCTCTGCAGACCTCTAGGACTCTCTCCTCTCCCGAGCTCCCTCCTGCGGACTCGCTGCCTTGGCTGCCTAGGCATCCCAGCTCCATGTCTGCCCTTGTGGGGACCCCGGGACCTGCTGGGTCCCCTCCCTGCACCACAGCTGGAAACGCTCAGGAACCGGGCTGGGGCCTTGCGGCATCGTGACGGCAGGGCTGTTGCTTCCTGGATCTTGTGCCGCTTGTTTCTTGTTTGCCTGGGGAGGGAGGGGATCTGGCCCCCCGCACTTCACCCTGGCTAGGAGCAGAAGCCTGTTTCTGCGTCTGTAGGCCGAACTGACATGTGGGGCCCTGGTGTCCCCAGCTCATGTCCTTGTGGCCACTCCTGAAGGGCTGGGCTCGTTGCAGAAGGCCGAGCATGAGGCGCCTGCCCCGCTATTGGGGCTGTCCTCGAAGATCCTCAAATGGCATCTTGTTCCAATGGCCTGTGGCCCTGTGAGGTGGGGCCGGCCCCGTGTGACTCTCCCGTAGCGAGGCCCCCGTGGCGGGTCTCCCAGTCCCCGCAAGGCCTCGTGGGCCTCACCTTCTGCCTGCCCCTGTGGGATGCGTGGCCCAGCGGGCGCCAGGAGGGAAGCGGATGGCCTCCTGGCAAGACCAACAAGGCGAACCTGCAGGTTCTTCCTTGTGCCCAGCTCCGTGAGGGGCTCACCCGTGCGGTCGCGTCCCCTCCGCACCGCTGGCCCTGGTGCCCCCCACCACCCCGTCTTTTCCTTTTCTTAGGCCCTGAGAATGTCTTGTCTGAGCCTTGTGACCTTGACAGGCTCTCCTGACCCCACCTTTTCTCAGGGCCACATTGACAAGTCACGAGGCCCCCCCAGGAAGGTGCCTGGGGATGTTGTCCCACTGGAACTCCCTCCAACAGGTCTGACCCTAAGCAGAACTGTCACTAAGGCGCAGCACGCAGCAGCCTGGGCGGGGCCTGGGGGCCACAGGCAAGCCCTGGGGCGTGTGGCTTCGCTGTGCTTCTCTGCATGGCCCTGGCTGGGGAGGGCAGGTTGGCAGAGCTGAAGAAATGGCCCTAATTGGAAGCCTGAGGCCGGTCAGCTGACCCTGGCCCAGCGGGCCCGGAGCCTGTGTGTGCACTTGACCTTTTATTGGGCAGCTGAACAGAGGGGGGCAGCTGGGGAGGGGGTGTGAAGACCCCACACAGTGGATGGCAGGAGAAGGGGTTCCCTCAAGTGAGCCCAAGGTCTCTAGCAGCCCAGGTGACTCAGGCCTGTCCACCAGGTCACTGAGGGACAGGCAGGGCTGTGGGCTTGGTGGCCCTTTGGTTAGATGAGGAAAGCACTGACTGAAGTCCAGACAGGTGGCGGGGGAGGGGCACAGGCTCAGGGCTTGATCGGGGTCGGTCCTGACCCACTCACATGGGAAGTGAGCCCCAGGGCTTTCTATGGCCCCCACCGAGAGCCCAGAAGGAAGTTCCAAAATTAGGACAGTCTGGTACCTGCGGGAGCACAGCTGGCTCTGGGGCTGCGCTGGGACGCGGCCTGCCAGGGGCCCCTCAGACCCACGGGCCCCAAGCGAGAGCCACAGAGTGCACAGGCCACGGAGTGCAGCCCCGGGTTCTCTCCCAGATGGCGTGGCCCCCTCAGCAGAGGGTGGTTGGCTCCACGGGGCACCCAGCAGGCAGGCCTGTCCTCAGCCAAGCTCACGCTGGGCCCGGGGGTACAGGGCTACAGGGGCCCCTCGGAGCGAGGCCCACACACGCCGGCGGCACAGCGGCTGAACGCATGGGCACCAGAGCCCCTGGGAAATCTCGGCCTGGACCCGGGGGGCAGCTGGGGGGGGTGGAGCTCCAAGGACCATTTAAGGGCTCCTGTCCCCAGCAGGCAGTCAGCTCTGGGCCCAGAAAGCCAAGGGAGGCCCTGCTGGGGGGGCTGTGAGGATGCCCCCCACCGCCAGCCGCCACCTGCCAGCCCAGCGTCAGGAGGGAGACATCCTGGCTGTGCCGCGGGGGGCCTAGGGCGCCGGCCCGGCCGTTCCCTCCGGCCGTTCCCTCCCGGCTCTCACCCCTGCTTCCGTTGGTTACTCCTGCTGGGGACGGTCTCGCTTCTCGTCTCCAGAGTTTCGGAGGAAGCGGAGACAGTCACTAATCCCCATCTCTTGTTTTCCGGGAACACACCCAGAGGCGCCGCCGGCCGCGGGACGGGGCAGAGACTGAGCCGGCTCTCGGAGGGACCTGTGGCCAAGGGAAGGGGGACCCGCCTGGAGCCCACGTCCCCACCGGGGCCGGCACCCCGAGCCTGTCTTTGCTGGGACCCTGCTGACTGCGGAGGCCTCTGCCCGGAGCATCTCTGGGTCGTGATGGGCCCGCCGGGGGTGGACCGGATAGTGCCCAGGCCCCAGACAGACGAGGGGGGATGGCAGGTGGACTTGTGTCCCTGGGGCAGGGTCGGCGTGGAGAGGCGGGGGCCTGTGTCAGGTGCTCGGCAGTCACCTGTGTGACCCTGCGTGGACGGGCTGCCGGCCTCAACCGTCTATTCAAATAAAACGATTAATTGGCTCCATCTGTGTTGGTCTGATGACTGATTAAATGACTAATCACGGAAGTCTTAATTAAACCCATTTTTCTCCGAGTGAGCAGCAGAGGGGCTGTGCTGGCCGGCGCGCGTCAGGCTGGCCGTGTGCTGAGCCGGCAACGAGTGCGCAGGGCAAGGTCGCCCCCGAGGCCCTCCCCGGCTGCCAGGTGGGGCTGTGGGCGGTGGCCGTGTCCCACCACAGAGCGCACACTTGGGATTTGGGGGAGGGGGCCATGCCCTGATTCAGTGGAATCCCCGTGGGTGGCCGGGCACGCTCACGGCCACGTTT
Organism: Mustela nigripes; assembly: GCF_022355385.1. Classification (NCBI taxonomy): domain Eukaryota; kingdom Metazoa; phylum Chordata; class Mammalia; order Carnivora; family Mustelidae; genus Mustela; species Mustela nigripes. The sequence goes on from NC_081570.1 coordinate 1,061,610, forward strand.
CCGAAACCAGCTCTGTCTCCAGCAGTCGACATGATCTCACATCACCGGAGCTGACAGGGCTCTGGGTCCTGTTGTGAAACCCGTGATGTGCCAGGAATGCCTCCGCAGGAACGCAGCCAGAAGCCTGCGGTGGAAACTGGACTCTCTCGGGGACAAGCCGCAGACCAGGCGATGCTCCGTGGTCAGCGGGGTCCCAGCGAGGACAGGCTTGGGGTGTCGGCCCTGGCGGGACCAAGGGCTCCAGTCGGGCAAGCCCCGCCGGTGAAGAGCCAGAGCTGGGTGTGTGCCCGAGAGTCCCGCTTGTGCCGCCAGCTCTGGCCTGGGCCCACGGAGCACGGCAGCAGGCCCCCGGGACCCTCGGGACACAGCCTTGCTCCAGGCTGCGGGCATGGAGACGCAGCCTTGTGGCTCTGGCTGGGCGCAGCTGGCAACTGCCATGCTCTGCCACAGGGATACGGTAGATGTGGGGCTCCCGTGGCCGTCTGCTGCCCCGCCCTGTCTGGGTCCACACCGAGCGGCCCCGTCCACAGGCTGCCTCGCCCTGCAGGAGCTGGCTGGCCTGGGCACTCGGGGACTGGAGCGGCCACACCCAAGCCAGGGGAGGCGGCATCTCCAGGCCGGATCTATGCCATTCCCTGGGAAAAGAGTCAGGCGGGGCCGTGACCCTCTGGGACCCTGGGACCCTGCTTGGGACATCAGCAGGCCTGTCATCCACATCCAGGGCCCTCCCGGCAGGGGACTCTGCCAGGCGCGGCCAGGTGGGGCTCGTGTCGCAAGGGGCCCCGAGAGGGCCGGGGGCTGGGCCCTTTAGCACTTGGCTGCCCCTGAGCGCCCCTGCCCTGGGCGGGCACGCACCCCAAGCGTAAGGCGTCAGAGCATGTGTGCTGGAGGGGAGAGGCCTCTGGGAGCCCGGGGGCCGCGGCGTCTGCCTTCCCTTCCCTCCGCCTACACGCACAAGGCTGGTTCCTCTTCCACACGGAAGCTGATGCAGAATTATGCCTGGAAGTTGTAACAAGAGGCAGAGGAGTCCTCCGGAATGCTCTACCCTTCTTATGGAAATTAAAACCTCTGCCAGGCTCCCAAATTACCGGGTGGCAAGTCCCTCTTAATCTTTTGTAATCATTTCTATCGTGGGAGCCTCCTGGACGGCAGTAAGGAGCCACTTGCAGACAAAGTGAATCGGGGGGCGAGCGCGTGGCCTCCTGTGGCTCCGAGGGGTCGCCGGCCCCGGGCAAGGACAAAGGTCCACAGCTGACAGCGACAGGAGGCTCAGTGAGGCTTGGCCTCTCCCAGGGGCCCCGGAGCACGCAGAAGGGACTCCTGGCATGGGGGGGGGGTGCTGCAGGGGGTGAGGGCACGCCGAGGCTCTCCTGTGGGACCGACGGCCTGTGTCGCTGCGAGCTGTACCCCAGCCCGCAGCCCAGCCCCGGTGGCTGCTCCCACAGACTCCTTCTCCCACTTGGGCCCCACCAGGTGGGACGGCATGGCAGCCCCCCGGGCCGCTGGGCCCCTACCCTCCCGACCTTGGGGTCCGAGGCTGTGCACGTCTGGGACAGTCACCTCAGCCCATGGGTCCCACAGTCCCGCTGCCCGCGGGAGTTCCTGAACCCGGTGCCAACACCCGCAGGCCACTTCGCGACCCCGGTCGCTGGCCACTGGGAGGGGGCAGCATGTGGAGGGTTTCTGGGTGTGGAAGCCATCTGCACGCACGGAAGTTCTTAACTTTGGGAACTGCGTCAGAAAAGACGGTTCTGGAGTCACTGGGGAGGTGAGAGAAGTCGGTAGAGCCTATGGTTTGGGGGTGTGGGCACCAGGGCCCATGACTCTGTGTCCCTGGGGTTGCTTTGGGCACGGCCCCGTTGTTGCCACGGGGAGACAGGGCGGGAGGCCGCCCCCACCCAGCCTTCCCCCCCATAGCCACTCCCTCCAGGGGGCTCAGTCTAGACAGGCTGCAAACGCAGAGCCAGACATGCAGAATTCGGGGCTGGGGTGCCCGGCTGGCAGGACACAGTCAAGGCGGCGGCAGCAGCTCGGTGGGGGCCGGCGGGGGCACGAAGCTGCCAGAGCCCCTTCCTGTTGTCCTCCCACCGTGGGTCCGGCCGCTGGGGCTCCCAGCTTTGGGAGCATCTCGCTCATGTGGGGGTGAGCCGGGGGGTGGACAGAAGGGCAGCCACACACTTGAGACCTGGCCGACACCTGGGGGGCTTCTCACCGCAAACCGGACCCCGTGTGAAATCTAGGCCTTCTGACCTGCCGGGGCCAGCCTTGCTCGCTAGGAAGGATGGTTTTCTTAGAATTCCAAAAGGTGGGCTTTGGGGGTCAGGAGCCAGGTTTGCTGGTGTGGGGAGCCGGGGCTGGAACCAGAGTCAGGAGCTGGCGGGGGGCGTCGGGGAGGGCCCATGTCCCCACAGCAGAGCGATGCTGGGGGCGTCGGGCAGGCTCCCCCTCATGCCTCTGCATGGGGGCCAGGGGAGCGCCAGGTGCCCGGATGCGACACAGAGCACGGGGCCCTGAAGGCTGCTGTCGTGGGGGCCCTGGGGTCTGAGAGAGGGGTCATGCCACACGGACCCTGTGACTGGGGCGGGGAGGTGGGCTCCGGGGGGCCTCTGTAGCCGCACCAAGGCTCAGACCTGGGCCTGCAGATGACCGGTCCAACGCCAAGTCACCAGAGCCGCCAGAGCTCACCATGAAAGCCATCTCCGCAGGCTTCTGCCCGGAAATCCGGGCTCCCTGGGGAGAAAGGGCAGCCGCCCCCATTAACCTCAAAGGACGCCGGCCGGCTTGCGTCACAGCCATGTCACCAGCTTGAAAGGCTCCCTGAGAGGTGGAGCATTTCACATGCAAACGTGCCTTCCTGGGACAGCACGAGGGCCTCTCCTGCAGGAGGAACGGGCCAGCACAGCGAGGGCCTCCTTTTGGCTGGAAGGAGCCTCGGCGGTGGGCCTCGGAGTCTCCGCGGTGAGAACAGCGGGCTCCACTCCGCCCTGAGCACCGGTTCCCTGTACGCTGGGCGTCAGCTTCTGGGTCTCACACGCGTCCCGGTCACCGAAACACTGGGTGAAGGTAGCGTCTCCACGTTCAGCAGGATCCTGGCCGCTTTTCCTAAGTCTGCGCTTCTCCCGTCAGCGAGCAGAGCGGGCCTCAGAGCGAACGCGCAGACGTGACTCCGAGCCCACGCAGGGAGGCACCGTCCCCAGCAAGCAGCGCGTCCCGGCTCCGCCGGAGTGGGATCAAAGGCTTGTCAGTCGGCCGACCCGTGCCAGCCTCCGGGTGTCCCGGCCCGGTCCCCGCCCACTGGCGTCAGCCGGGAGCCATCTGACTGCGGCCGCCTCGGCCTCTCCTCCTGTTTCTCCTGCATTTCCCAGTTTCCTTGAGCTTCATCGTCGCATCTGTGACCAAAGGCCTCTGCCCTTGGACGTGGCTCTTTCTGAGGCCCCCAGGCCTGGTGGGGCCACACACACTGGTCAGAAGCCTGCCCTTGCTGGCAGGTGGTCATCCGGGAAGGCCCGGCACCCCTCCTGCCCCCGAGGGGCCGTGTTCTCCCCTGCCACACCCCTGCTGGGCTCTGTGCGCCCGGGCCGCAGGGGAGGGCTCCTGGCTTTCAAGAGCGGTGATTTCTCTGCCTCCGCACGCGGCCCGCGGCGCCGCTGCCAGCCCCCACGGCTCCCAGAGGGGAGCTCTCAGTCGGGTCCCAAGGCCTGGCAGGGGGCGGCTGACGCTAGAAACACTTCTCTGGAAGTCAGCCTTCCTCCCGGCAGGGCCGCGGCCGGAGAGAGCTGCCGGGAGGCACGGACAGATGCTGTCACCTTGGGCCCCACAGGGGCACGCGGCCCTGTCCAGGGTCTGCTCTGCTGTGGGACGGGCTGCTGGGGACCCCGGGCCGTGGCGGGCATGTGGCTGGCCTGTGGTAAGCTCATGGCTGCCGGGCGCGCCGCACTGAGGGCTGCTCTGCCCACCCAGTGGGCCACTCCCGGCCCCTGCGCCCACTCGAGGAGCGTCCCTTTCTGCCCAGCTGGCTTCCCTGCCGTAGGTGTCACCTGAAGAAGCAGGCCACCCTGCTCTGCCCACCTCTGTCTGAGCCACGGCCCAGGGCGGGCCGACCCGGACTAGAGCCGGGCTCCTGGGAGGGGCGGAAAGGAGCAGCCACAGCAGCACTGCGACCCCCGTGCCCCGGCCTCCACCCCTGAGGACAGGCACCTGGGAGGCTACGCCAAGCGGCAAATGTCCCGAGTCGCTCACCCTCTCCTACCTGCTGCCTCCTGGCGGGTCCCGCCTGTCGGGCATCATCCTGCCGGGGCCCAGGCCGCCTCTGGACCTGCTGTCTGTCTCCTGGAAGGAGTGACGAGGGACGGCTCAGAGGGGCCCCGGGCGGCCTGGCCCTGGTGCTGGGCAGCGTGCGGTCTGAGCCATGGTGGGTGCGGTGGGGGGGTCTCCCTGCCCTTACCTCACGGAGATTGTCGAGGAAGAGGACAGGGCTGTACCCGGGAGGTGGGGGTCCAAGGCGGACGTCCGAGAATTGGGCGCGACCTTGTTCCACGCGTCGGCAGTCCTCAGGGCAGTGGGGTTCGCGTCCCCAGGAAGCGGGGGAAGAGGTTTCTCCTGGGAAGTGCAGAGCAGAAAGACACTCTGAAGCAGCAGGAAGCCAAAACTGGAGAGAACCCGTTCCGTGGCCTCTCGGAAGGGCAGTTTCTGTAGCGGAGCTGGCCGGGTCCACGGGCGACCACGTGGGCGCGAGAGCCCTGCTGCCCGGTACACTGGCCGTGTGGCCCTCTCCAGGTGAGTGGCCAGCAGGGGCCAGGGCCTGGCCCACGACATACATTGGTCCTGGCACGCCCCGAGTGGTCCCGGGGGGGACATAGCAGTCTCCCCGCGGGTGTATTCTGGGACCCACTGTGAGTGCCCGGCAGGAGGATTCTTTGGGGCTGGGAGGGTCCTGGGCACCAGGGGTAGGGCCTGGAGAGGATCTAGGTTGAAGGCCCTGTGCTGGGCCGGGCTGGGCCTCTCCTGCACGGTGCACCCTGAGAAGGACATTTCTACCTCATGGCTTTGTGCTGTGGGTGACTGCAGGTCACATCCATGAGTGTGGAGCACAGAAGCCTCTGGCAGCCACCGGGCCCCGCCAGGGGCAACAGCCTCCGGGAGATCCCCGAATCCTCTGGCATCTAAGAATGGTGGTGGGCTGGGCTCGCCCGCAGTGGGAGCCCCGCTGTGGACCCGTCAATCCTGGCTTTCTTCGTACCCTCCTCCTGGGGGTGCGGAGTGTTTCCCCCGGCAGGCCCCTCCCCAGGCTCCGCCCACGGGCAGATGGAGCTGCGGCCTGCTGGCCACTTCCTTCCGCCTCAGGCACAGGAAGCTGGTGGCTGAGACCGGGTTGTCACCAGGGTTGTCCCTAACACACATGCGTCAGGATCCGCTCTCCTGTGGGGCTTGGGGTCCCAGCTCTCCCAACGGACCTCTGTCCTGAGGTCCTTGCCCTGCACTCACCCACTGTCAGGGAGAAGCCACCAGCAGGCGTGGTCAGACCTCAGGGCGGTGGCTGGGTAGGGCCGTGGGGACAGCGGGGGTGGGCAAGACGGGCTGGAGGCTCCCGCTAACAGAGTCTGCAGGGAGGCCTGCGGGGCGCCCTGGGTGGACGGCGGGCCAGCTCTCATCCATGCACTGGACGGGGCCCGGGGGCTGCAGGGTATTAAGGCCCTTTCGCTGGAGCCCAGCTTGCGCACACAGGCCCCAGAAGTATTTCCAAATCACAGGTAGGGAATTATTTCTCTCAAAGGTGCCTTCATCATTATGGCGCGTTATAAAAAGCAAAATCTGTCCTTCTGCGAGGACACTCTGTAATGAAGGGCATTCTCTCCATTAGCTTTTACAGTCCTCGCGCTCTTTATGTCCTGGGCAGTGACTGGGGGCCGCGGGGCTGGTGGCATAGTTCTATTTCTGAGCAATGGACGGCTTCCAGCGGGCTCGGGTGGAGCTGATCGCCTCCGGATGGTGAGGACCCTGGCGCTGTGGCCTAGACTCCCATCTGGGTGACTGCGCAAGACTGGGTCCCTGCATACGAGGGCCCCTTCTGCTCAAAGTGACCACACGGGGCTCACACACCTGTCTGTCCCCATCATCCCCACTTCTCAGATGTGACATCAAGGCCTGCTGCCACCTTCCCAGGGATGAGCAACTCTGGTGCTTAGGGCACACCCCAGCCTGCCCAAGATCGGTCCCCGCGTGCTGGCCCCTGCTCCTGGACACGGCCCCCGACCTCCTCCGCCTCCGCATCTCAGCTGGACCGTGGCTTCCTGGCCCGTACACCCAAGGGGTCAGTCAGCTTCTATCTGCTCTGCCTGCGAGATGTCCCGACGGGCCAGGCCTGCTGCCCCCCCCCCACCCGTGCGTGGACGGTGGCCCAGGGCGCCTGTGGGGTGGGTGGTGCTGTGGACTGGCCGGAAGTCTCAGAGTACGCCCTACCCCCACCCCCGGAGGGTCAGGCGAGGCCCTGCAGACACTGCTCTGCCCCTGAGAGAGAACAGGCGCCCTGGGTCGCGTAGGAATTTGAGATCCACTTAAAGCTGCATGTGTGCGGGGTGCCGTGGGCCCCGGGGCGGGACCGTGAGTTCCAAGCTTCACACGAGGAGTCGAGAATTGGGGTTTCCCATAGTCTTGGCTTGGTGTCCCTGCCCTAACCTTAGTGCACACTTCCTGGGCCTGCCCTGTCCTGGGCACCAGCAGCCACAGCTGACCGCCCCCGCAGCCTCCTGGGTGGACATCCAATGCCACCGTCCCGTGCGCACCCTCTCCGGGTGGGCGCCTTACTGCCCACGAGTGAACCACGCGGGGCCTGCTCTGGCCTCCTTGGGGTCAGACCCCTGCCCCAGCTCCTTGCAGGAATCTCCACGTGCTGCCTCCCAGACGGGGAGCTCTGGGTCCCCCAGACCCAATTCCCACCCCTACTGGTCTGTCCCCCACTCTTGCTTGCTCCGCCAGAAATGGGGGCGACATCCAGGATTCTGTCCCTCCCCTCACTGGCATCCCCGCAGTCCTGGTCCCTCCACAGTCGCCACTGTGGGGCCCGCCCTTGCTCCCGGCATACGGACCCGCTGCCAGGCGAGGTCCCCGCCTGCTCCACCCTGCCCCCGACTCTCCCCTGCATCCTGAGCGCACACTAAGCCCTGTGGCCGCAGGAGCTCCGGCGCTGGCTACTCCTGACAGTCCCACACCTCGTCCTCGCTCATGGCCCCGCCGCATGCCAAGCATCTACGTGCTGGGCCCCCAGTCTCTGCCGGCGCCCTGAGCCCGGGGCATTGCGGCAGGTGCCCTGTCCAGTCCTGCCCCTGCTGCCCCAGGGAGGCCACGTCCATCCCCCAACCCTCCCCCCGCTGTGGCCCCGTCCTCACCCGTCCGCCCCGCTGTAGGTGCCACCCAGAGGACATGACACCACCTCCTGATAAAGGACCTCGCTGCAGAGACACCGCCAGGCCCACGGCGCAGGCCAGCGTGGACGCCCCCTCCCCAGCCGCGCTCCTAGCCAGAGCCCCCACCCATCTGAGAGCTGCCCAAGGGGCGTCAGTTTCTCTGGGGAGCCCGTCCTTCTCCCCCTGTGCCCCGCCAGCCCCTAGGAAACCACCCAGAGAAGCAAGTGCTCGCCATCCCCTCCAGCTCCTGACGGGACAGTTCTGGGGTGAAGGTCCTGCCGGGCCTGTAGCGGCCCACGGGCCAGGTCCTGGCCACTCTGGGGGCGGCCCCCAGCCTGGCCAACCGTGAGGCAGGGCCCTGCCCGCAGATGCCGACGCCAGCTCTCAGGGGTTATTTCCAAAGCCTTTAAGTCGATTTTAATTATCAGCAAGATAAAGGTCACTGCTGCCTCTGGGGGGCGCGGCGGGGGTGGCGGTGGGGGACACGCAACGGGAGGTGCGCCACGGGGAGAGACCGGCGCTTGACCGCTCTGGGAGGAGACGTCAATCAATTACCTTTTTACAGCCAACTCCATTAGACTCCCTAATCAGCCTTGTAGGACACGGAGACAGAGGCGGAGGGGAAGCAAGCCTTGCGGCGAGCATCCGTGGGCCGGGCGTAGGCGGGAATGTTTGCTTCATTTACATGAATCAGAGAAATAAAATGTCATCGGCCCTCAGGGGCCGAGAGCCGCCTCACGTGGAGGTGACCAGACGCACCCCACTAGTCTTCAGGGCAGGACTGGTCCCTCAGCCGAGGAGCGGGCTACGTCCACAGCAGAGCCATCGGCCTGGAGAGGACTTGCGGGTCCGGGTCTCCGTGACCCAGAGGGAGAGCAGGCGGCGTGAGTGTCGGGCAGGGCCGGGTGGGCACCCTCGGGCTCCTTCTCGGATGGCCTGTGTCGCCAGACAAGGGCTCCTTCTGGGCCACGTGCCCCTGCCCACCTCACCCTTCCATTTGTCCGGGGGGGGGGGGGCTGGCCTGACGGGGCCCCAGATGTTGTCTTCGACGTGACCACGGGGCGGCCCCCACCAGGAGCCCCCACCCCAACCCCCGCCCCATGCGTCCACACAGGCTGCCCCTGGGGTTGGGGGAGAACCGCCCACACACAGACGGGCCCCACGTGGGCGCCTAGGGCTGTACCCGACTGCAGGCCTCGGGCAAGGCTGGGTTCGAGGATTTATCCGGAGGCTTTCAAACTGCACGGTTTCCCAAGGAGCCTTGTGAGAACCAAGCCAGCAGGGAGCTCGTGGCCGGGCCTGGCTGGGGAGGGGCGGGCGCGCCAGCGTTCCGAACCCCCAGCCCCGTGGCCGGCAGCGTGGACCAGGATCCCCGGGCCCTCGGGCTGCACTCGGCAGGGCCCACGCGCTGTTCCTGATGAGGAACCTTCCGCTTCCTTCACTGAACCATGGAAAATGGACTCGACACAAAGCCATGTTCCCGTTGGCCCAAGTCCTTTCTGGACGCTCAGAAAACAAAACCTCGAACCTCAATGCTCTGGTGCGGTCCCGTCCGCCACCGTGCGTGCGACCTTCAGGACGGGGCTGTGCACCTGGTGCCCCGCCAAGGGGCTAAAACGTCCCCTTTCCCCCAGTGCTACCCTGAGGCCACGCTGCTGTTCGGAGACTCCCTCCCAGAGCCCGCGGTGCGGCAACTGCGAGCGGCAGTGAGAGCCGGGGAGATGGTGTGAAGCCCCCGGGACAGCGGCACGAACGTGGGGCTCCTTCCTGTCCCGGACGGTCCCCCACTCCGCGCCTCCAGAAGGCTCCTCCAGCCAGGCCATTCGTACTGAGGGCCCAGATGGAGGCCGGGCTGCCCCCGAGGCGACCGCAGCTGCTTCTTGTCCTGCGCTGGCAGCTCAGCTGGAAAGCCGAAGCCTGTCTGGGTGGGGAGTGGGGGTCCCTAGAAACGGCCCAGGGACGCGGGATCCGACGCGGAGGCGGACCTCCCAATGCTGTGGGCAGGTGACTGCCGGGAGCCTGCCACCGCGGCTCTGCCGGCAGGTGGTGGGCTGGGCGCCTTCTCACCAGTGGCCGCTGCAGCCCTTCTGCCCCTGGACACCACCCGTCCCGGGAGGACCGGCCGGGGGCTGCTCCGGGCGCGGCCGTCCCGCGGGCTCTCAGGACGGGCCTGGGCAGAGGCCTCGGGGGCCGAGAAGGGGCCTGGGGAGTGGCCGCATCCCGACGTGAGGGCCCTCTGCGGCGGCGGGAGCGGCCAGGACCGTGGTGCGGGGGCCTCCGCGGGGGCCGGTCCAGAAATCCGAGGCTTCCAAGAGGGGTGGAGTGGGCAGAGGGCTGAGGCTGGGCCTGTGTTCTCCTGGTCAAGGGTGAGGGGCATCTGTTGTGTCTCTAGGAGCGAGCGGGTGTGGAGAATGCCGGGGGCCAGTGGCCTTTGCAGGAGCAGGAAGCTGGATCTCAGATCCCCAGAAAAGCCTTGTGGGGCCTGCAGCCGGCCGGCCCCAAGTGTGGGGAGGGGCCGGGCCCTGAGGAGCTGGCCGTGACCAGGGCTGTGAGCACACGGTCTCCGTACACGGGAGACGCGCACACAGACACACACCTATGGGTGCCCTCACGCTGGCACAGCCTGGCTGGTAGACCCCTCAGCCGTGGGCGGCCTCCCCTCCACGTGCGCACACGCCCGGCCCATGTCCTCTCCGTCCCGGGGCAGGTCCTCAGCCGCACCCAGACCTGCTCCTCTAGCTGGGCTTGGGCCGCTTCCTGCCAGCCCAGGCCCTGACTGTGCCCGCCACGCACGCCTGGGCTGCACCCGCCACGGCCAGGACGGCAGCGACTCCAAGCCGACGCTTCCCCGGAACCTTCCCCAGGGAGTCCCGGACAGGTCAGGGTGCAGGGCCCCCCGGCCTCTTGCCCTCCTCAAGTCTCCTGCCCAAAGGGGCCCCTGACTCCCAGGGGCCACACCCTGCCCCAGGAGAGCCCCATGCCCCTACTGGGTCAGTGCAGGGGCCTGACCCAAGCACTGCACCTCTCATGGTGGACAGACAGCCGCAGGGAGCTCTGGGCTTGAGGAGAAGCAGGCCACAGGCTCCACGACGTGGGGTGAGGGCAAGCATGGCTCTGACCACGGGGGACCAGGAGCCCCTGTTAGCTGCTCCCAAGAGGGAGAGAGGGTGCACAGGGCAGCTGGCTGGGCGGGCTGGTCCCCACCCCACTCGGTGGCTCAACGGTCGGAGGCTAAACTTGAGGTGGATCAGGACACAGACACAGTCTCCATCGCCACCGGGCCTGGTGGCTCTGGGTGGTCCGCGGCCTGTCCAGCCGACGGCCTAAATCCCCCAGGCCGTGGGGGCGGGGGCCCCCCAAGCCCCCTCCCCAAGCAGCGTTTCCTTACCGCGGTGTGAGCCCCCTGGACTAGGCCTCTGGGGCCACAGCCAGGGAGAGAGGGATCTGAGCCAGCTCCCGGGGCAACCATCCCCCCCAGGCACGCCCACAGGGCGCCGCACCGGCAAAGCCTGATGGAAGTCCAGGCCTGTCTGCTCCCCTCCTTTCTCTCCAGGGTCCCCCCAGAGACCCACTGCCTGGGGTCCTGTGGGTGCTCGCGGCCCCAGGCCAGGGGCTGCAGGAAGGAGGGAACCAGGGAGCCTGGGTGCCGGGCGGGGAGGGGAGATGTGGTCTCGGGCCGCCCAGCCCTCGGGGGCGTTGCTTCAGGCAGAAACGCCCCCGACCTTTGCGACGGTCCCATCGGTCTTTTCTGCATTGGCCTTGGAGGCCTGGGATCGAGCCCCCCATCGGGCTCTCTGCTCAGCGGGGAGCCTGCCTCCCCCCCACCTCTGCCTGCCTCTCTGCCTAATTGTGATCTCTGTCTGTCAAATGAATAAATAAAATCTTAAAAAAAAAAAGAAAACTACAGCACAAATTTCCCTTTAAAAGTACGGATCTCTCGTGCAGCTACGCTGCCATAATTAACCAGGGACGATTAATACTAAAGCGTGTCACCACCTCAAGAGGCGGTGAAATTTCCAGTTCTCTCTACACTTTCCGTCCCTCTTATCGGTGAGATTGGGTTAGTGGCAAAGGCAACCTTGATTTTCAAAATCATCTTACGATGATGGGGGAGTCTTCGTAGCTCCCGTCTGATGAATACTCGAAACCGTTTGCTCAACAAATGGAAAAGACGGGGCCTCTCAGATCAGTTGGAAACATTCCCTGCGCGGGTTTTGTGCACTTAGAAGAGAGAGAGAGAGAGAGAAGCAGTCTGAGGTTCTCTCCTTGCTACAGCGTTATTAGGTTCCCAAATCCAATCCCTGGCGGATTGTCTGGGCCCCTGGGTTCCGCGGCCAGACAATGTCCCGCAGCAATTATCAGCACCTGCGTTAGGACTCAATGGGCCTAAATTGCCGGGGGGGGGGGGGGGAGCAGACACCCCACTGACGGCAATTAACATAAAAGGGTGCTACGTTTAAAGTTGTGGGTGGGAATTACAAAAGGTTAAGTGTCTAAATATAAAAATCTTTTTGAATATAACATCAGCGTGCTTTGTTACTGAAATGTGGGCGCTGTAATTTCACCAAAATAGGGTTTGGAAAACCTGGCGATCATCCACGCCCATGAAATCGCCTGTTCTTCTCAACGGAAGGCAACTCGTCTGTTCAAAAGTTAGAACAATTCAGCGACTGAAATAATTCATACCAACAAAATAATCAAACACGGACTTTCACGACTGTGCACGACTGACACGAGGCCTCTGGAAAGAGAGAGCGTTTTCTCTTCATTTTACAGTTAAGTAACTGGAAGCCAAGGTTTTAGAGTCTTCACTTTCTTAATTGTGGGTTGGGTGGGTGAGAAAGGGCCCGAAACAGGTCCCTGTGGGCCGCGGGTGTGGGCGACGGCCGCGCACCGGCAGGTCTAGCTCCACGGTCTCAGCGACCAGAGAGGCCAGGCGAACACGGCCGGGGAAATCTGGGGCTGGGGCAGGGCAGGCGGGGTCCCCCTGCGCCTCTCTGCTGGCCGGGGACTGTGCTCCATGTCCCCCGCCCCCCACTGGTGTTGGCGCAGGAGCTCAAGAATGTGTAGAGACACAGACACTTGCTTGTGTTAGAGCCGCCCCCTCCGCTTGGGCTCCCGCTGCAGCGCCTCCCTGTAGCGCGGCTCCAGCCCCTTCCCTCCCCCCTCTCCTGGGCACCCACCCTCCTGGCTGCTGAGAACGGAAACCCTGAAGTCCTCGAAAATTTGAGCGTTGAGCTGGTGCACTCTTCCAGTTTGGCTGGCGGACCACGGCGGGCGGGGCCGGGCCGGGAGGCTTGGGGGACCTCCCAGCCCGCACCCAGCATCACCCTCAGGGGCAAAGGCTGCAGGGGAGACCCGCCAGGGGTCCTGCGATGCCGGGCCCTGCACGAAGGCTGCTTGGGGGGGCAGACCTGGTGGCCAGCACCCACACCCTGGCCCTGCCTTTGCCCACCCCTTAGGTTAGGGAAGGGGACCCCTGTCCAGGGCTAGGGGGCTGCCCGCACTGTTGCTCGACTGTGAGCGAACCCTGAGCAGAGAAGCAGGGCAGGGTACAGGCTATTGGCACTGGCCGGCCCGCCACGGGGCCGTGGCTCCCCGTGCCCTTAGCCGCTCCTGAGGCTGGGGGACCCTGTCTTCCACACCTCCCGCTGGTCTAACAGGCTCAACTTCTTCACCTCCAGGCCTGGTTTTACCAAATCCACCGATCACCGCCTTACAGCCTGGTTGTGGGACAGGGGACGAGCTTGAGGGGCACGGCGGGCTTCCTACAAGCAGATGAAGGGGGCGTCACTCGCCTCGTCCAACCCCGGAGGTGGTGGGAGGCCCAGGGCCTTGCTCTCAGATGTAAGCCAATGGCGGGTCTGCTCCTGTGGCTTTCAGACCTAACTCCGGGTGACAATCTGGTCTCCTTGTGGCCTGGTGTGGTCATGTAACCAAGTTTTGGCCAATGAGCGGTAAGTGATGGTGGGTGTCTTCAAAGGGGCTTTTGTTAGAAGGGCAGGCCTGTGCTCCTTCTGCTTCTAGTTCCTGGAGTCTGGAATAGGGGTGTGATGGCTGGTGCCTGTGCAGCCCCCTGGGACCACGAGGTGCAGGAAGGATGACAGAGAAGAAGAGGAAACGGGAGCAGGGATCCCTGGTGATCCCGGGGGCCGTCGCCCCGCCATGGAGCTTCCATGTGAGAAGTGACACTGGTGGAATTGAATCCCCCACTGCTGTCAGAAGCGGGTGCCCACGTGAGCCCGGAGTGTGGACCTGGAAGGGGGGCTGCTCCTGGCCAGCAAGAGCGTGGCCGCCGCCGTGGGATGAGGCTTCAGCGAGAGCCGGGCTCATGTCTGCCTGTGCGATGGCGTGCGTTCCGTCGTGGGAGGGCGTCCAATGCCGCCTGTGACCCGGGGCTGAGAGAGAAACCCCGGCCTTGGAGTCTATGTGCTGGGAGAACGTTTCTGCTCTGGGGCCACAGAAAGTAGCTTCGAGAGGGACAGTCACCTGGGAGATGTTCTGGCCGTGGCCTGTTTTAGGCATTGTGTCGACCGAAGTCTCTGCCTGAAACCTTCCCGGCTGTGGTCTCTGCCCTGCACTTGGGAGGCCCGTCACTGTCCTGGCTGCAGGCTGGGTGTCGCCAGTGGCTGCTCCCCGAGACTTCCCAATGTGTGTGGCCAGCCCCCACGGCGGCCCCAGCAGGTGCTCCGCAGCCCGAGGCCGGCGCACTGTCACCTAGGTGGGCAGACGCAGTGACCCTCGGCTGGAGCCCCTCTGCTCGGTGCAGGCCTGAGTGGGGCTCGGGGGTCCTCGGTCAAGGTCTGGCGGAAGGAAGGGAGGCGGGATCCAGGAGCCACGCAAGAAAGCTCTGTGCCAGGCCAGAGTAAGGGGGAGTGGTGCGGTTCACAGCTTGCCTCGGCGAATACAGACCTTCACTCATGCGAAGGAAAGGCCCTGACACACGCTCCCCATACGTGTGGGGCTGCCGCGGACGGTCGCAATTTTGCTGTCTCTCCAGATAACAACCAAGAGAACTTGCTACTATCCCCACGTAGTCACAGAATAAGCGACTTCATTTAAAAAATAAAAAAATAAAAAAATAAAATAAAAAGCCTTGCCTACTTCCCACCCAAGTAGCTCCGCGTCCCCCTGAGGTCTTTTCTGGGTGTCCCGCCGGCAGGAGGGCCTCACGCCCTGCTGAGCTAGTGCCTCCCACACCCCACACAGCACGAGCCTCGCCCTGCTCGCACCGTCATCGCCTGGGCTTTTCTCTCGTTTACGCTGATGCCCACCACCTACCCGGGCAGAGCTGACCTATGCAATGGCTTCACTGCCGTTTGCAGAAGGCACCGAGGACAGCCGGCCGGCCTGTGTGTCCATGACCCAGAGCAGACCTGAGCTCGCTGCCAACACGTCCGGAGGGCCTGGGCACCGGTGGGGTGAGGGGAGCTCTGGGGCAGCTATGGGGACAAGACCCTGTCAGTGCGAGTGTCCTCCAGAGCGTTTGGGGGTGGACTGGTCCCCAGAAGAGACACAGTGGCACAGGGGACCCTTCCTGACCCGTGGGCAGGTGTGCACGTCGCCAGCATGCCACCCTGTGAGGGGACAGGAGGGGCCGCCATGGGACTGGCACTGTCCCGGTCACTTTATAGAAGAGGAGGCCTATACGGAGAAGCTTGGCCAGAAAAGGCAGAGAAGCATCAGCCCCACGTCTGCCATCAGCCCCAGACGCACCAGCAGAGGACCCGGGACCTGGCGCTTGGCCGCAGACCTGCCAGCAGGCCACCGGATGCCCGCAGAGCTCAAACCCGAGTGGCCCTCCCAAAACCAAAGACTTGCTCCCCCTGGTCTCCCCAAAGATCATCTTCTGCGGTGCCCCACCCCCATCCTAGCCAAGCTGGAAACATCTCTGAACGTGCTGGCAGCCTGACACAGCCCCCCGAGTGTGGGGTGAAGCCCATTTCCCGAGCAGCGAGCGCCCCAAACTTGTACAGAGGGCTGGGCCCTGGGCCGCCTGCACTAAACGTCAAGGAGCAGATGCAGGCCCCCCTTTCTGGGCCTGGTTTCCACGGAGACCTCATGAGAGGCTCCAAAATCCCTCCCAGTGGAAGGCGAGGGGCCCAGCGAGTGTTTTTATGCAGAAATGTGAGAACTCTTCAGCCCCGCAGTGTAAAGCTGCCTCCGTAAACTGCGCTGGAAGCAGACTAGAGGTCGCGGCCCCCCAAGGCTACCCATCACCCCTGTGGCATGGGGCTCCCCCGGGTGAGGGCCCAGGCCTGGGTCTAGCCATGGGCCCTGTGCCAGCACTCCAGGTCCGCCCGTCCTGCTCTGCGACTCAGGAGTACTCGCACGCGGTGTCTAGGGCTGGGGTCCTAACTGCGGGGATGGGCCCCTCTTCAAAGGGCCCAGGAGTGCGTGAAGGCCCCCACAGCTAATGTGCATGTGAATTTGCCCGATGGGGATCCCGGAGCCCCGTTTCCTGAGCTTGCTGTGGTCCCCGAGGATCTGGTGCAGCTGCTCCTGAGGCGGGGGGCGGGGGCACAGGGGACCAGGCGGGACCCCACGGCCATGCTCGGCTGGGATGCCGTGGGTGACACCAATGCCCCCCTCCCCCGCACGATGAAGGCCGTGTGGGACTGCATCAGGCCGTGTGGGAGGCCCACGGGCCGGGCACAGTGAGCGGCAGACGTGAAACTTGGATTCACATCCTGAGCTCCGGCCCTTGCTCTCCGGGAGTTGTTCAGAATAAGCCACGGAAAAGCCAGGCCAGGCCCTCCACGGCTGCAGGTTTTCAGGCACCAGGAGCCAAGTGCATACGGAGATGCTGTGTGCTCTGGGCAGGCGCGGAAGCAGCCAGAAAACCGGGCAAACCCTCGGGACCGTTAGGGCTGCAGATGGTGGCTGACCTCGGTGGGGGGGCGGAGTGTAGGCCCAGTTCCTACACTCGGGGTCCTGTCCAGGCTGACCACAGCCTCCTGGGGACAGTGGCCTTGGTGGGTTCGCCTCTGGGCCCAGCCCTCAGTCTGACAGATGCAGAAACAGCCCTGAGCCCGCCTAGGGTCTGTCCTCTCCCACCAGCTCCGGGCGCGAGTGAAACGGCCTCACTTTACACTGATGGCGATGACCAGGTGTGTCCGTGGGGACTGCGGGACGGCCCCTGTGGTGGCCCCTGGGACTGCTTGTTCCCAATGCTACCGTGGCACTGGGACTGCGCCCGAGGGGCCTGGATGGCCAGGACAGGGAGCTCCCAGCCTGCCCTTCAGCCCACAGTGCTGGGGACTGGCTCTGCAGAGGGACACCTGCTCAGGCCCGGCCCCATCTTCCTGGCACCGTCTATCTCCTCCAGGGTCCCCATGCCTGGCTTCTCAAGGCTTTAATTTCCTCCCGCCCAGGTTCCAGCGCACCCGCTGTCACTCCACATGCCCCTAAGCACTCAGGCCCACTACCGCCAACCAGCTGGCGAACGGCACTCACCGGCAAGGCCGCTAGGGATGGCCCTCTGGCCGCGAGCCGTGTCTGATGCCAGTGCCAGCTCCAGGCCTCCGGTGGGGAGCCGCGGGTCTCTGGTACTTTCCAGCGCAGCTCTGGGCTCTTGGCCCCCAGACTTGGGGCTCCACAGAGGATAGGCCACGCAGTCAAACCCGCTGTGGAGGGAACGGGAGGGACCGGGCTTTGCTGGATGCTAAGCTGAGGGTGCCACCTGGCTGTGGGGGGCACGGTGGCCTGGGGGCCCTTCTGGGGAGGAGGAGGGGCGGAGGCAACCACCCTGAGACTAAGATGGCGGGAAGGAAGGGCGGGGAGAGTCTAGTCCCGGGACCACGTGGTGCCTCGCCTGGTCCCAGCCCTCGCTGCCGGCCCCTTGCCTGGCCCCCACTGCTTCCCGTTCCCTAGACCGAGCAGAGCATGTCCGCGGGTCACTCCTGTGTGCCCAGTGCCCTTGGGGTCCCGGCTGGTGTGGGAGCAGTGTGGAGATGGGCCTGGGAGGAGCAGGTCCGGGCCACTCCTCTTCCCCCACGCCCCATGGGTGACGTCCGGGTCGCCCATACTCACAATGGGGTCTGGATGGGTGTCCCTCGGTCGTCCTTGTCCACGTTGAAGAAGCTGACCTCCGAGTAGGCGGGGAGCTGCACATACCGGACGCCGGCTGAGATCTTCAAAACCCGGCCGTCCTCGCCTGGGGAGGGAGAAAAGCAGGCTGTGCCAAAGAAGGGACAGAATGGCCACAAGAACCCAGGTCTCTCCCTCCCTGTCCTGGCCTGGACGCCTGTGAGGGGCGCGTAGCAGCGACGCTGGCCCAGGCCGCAGCTACGTTCAACTCAAGCTCCCTGCCCCGACTTCTCCTGCCCTCGCTGAGGGCCTGAGCCTCAGGGCACCTCACTGCGCTTTCGGGGGGGCCTCTTCTTGTTGGTTATCCTCAGGGCCATGGGGGCGGCCCAGGCTGGGAGCAGACACCTGAGGCCCATCTCTACCACGGTCCGGGGGGCCTCTCCTTGTTGGTTATCCTCGGGGCCATGGGGGCGGCCCAGGCTGGGAGCAGACACCTGAGGCCCATCTCTACCACGGTCCTGCCGTTGGCGAGACATTGCGGCCTGTTACTTCCCGCCTCTGGGCCCCTTGTCCGCACGCCCGAGGCACCCAGCACAGGGCCCGGCCGTGTGGGCTCTGGGTCCGGCGCAGAAGGACAGCCGACAGCACCCACCGAGCAGGGTCAGTGCAGGCTCACCGCCCAGCCCCTGTGGAAGAGGAGACGTGGCAGGGCTGACAGTGCGAGCACTCGGCTTGGAAGGAGAGTAGAGAGCCACACCCCCCGGGATTTGATTGACTTCCACTTCTGGTCACCACAGAGTACCCGGAACCAATTCATGTCCCACTTGAAGCACCCCAAAAAGGCAGAGAAAATACAATGATGGTGCGATGGCTTTTCAAGATCCTGGACCTCAGGCAAGGACAGTGGCCCCTGAGAGATGCGGAACAAATGGTGTGGACTCCCCGACTGTCCGGGCCACTGCCTTGAGAGAAGGGGGACCGGGTGCAGGGAGAGGGACTGAGTGAGCCCAAGAAACTCCTCAGTGAGCCAACGGGGCTGGGAGGCCAGGAGGAGAAGCACACAG
Source organism: Mustela nigripes (assembly GCF_022355385.1). NCBI lineage: Eukaryota > Metazoa > Chordata > Mammalia > Carnivora > Mustelidae > Mustela > Mustela nigripes. The sequence continues at coordinate 1,080,106 of NC_081570.1, forward strand.
CAGGGGTCCTGGAGTCCTGGAGGCAGAGGACCTCCGGGGACACAGTGGAGCACATATCTGTGCACGAGTGCGAGGACATGCCCAGAGGCCGGGCTTAGAGCCACAGGGGAGGGCGGGAGGGACCTGGGCTTGCACGGCCCTGGGAGTGGCGCTCACTCCTGCTGGCCACACTGGGAGAATGGACGCCACAGCATACGAGGCAGGGCTCTCAGAAGGTCCAGCTTCAACAGTGGGGATCGTGGGTCTCAGTCGGAGCTCTCCTCCACACCTCACATGTCGCAAAGGCAAAACCTGAAAGGATCAAACTGTTTCCAAATAAGCCAACTGTGCTCCAGAACAAAGTCCAAGAAGAGTTATGGGAACACAGAAATACCCAGCCACCAAACGGTAAAATCCTCCGTGTCTGGCACCAATCAAAGATTAGCAGGCGAAGAATGCAGCAAAATACGTTCCGTAGTGAGGAGGGACTGCAGGCAACTGAAATCGGCTCAGAACACACCCAGATGTGAGGATCAGCAGGAAGGACCCTTGTCCAAAGTTTTGACTGGACCCGTACTCCACGTGTTCAAGACGTAAGTAGAGATGAAAAGATATAAAAATAAAGTTGAACTTCTAGAAACAAAAACTATGAGATAAAAAAGTACATGGTATGTGATCAATGACAAATGAGATATTGCAGAAAAAAATTCACGAACTTGAAAACATAGCTATAGAAACCACCAACATAAAACACCAAGAGAAAAAAGGGAAAAAGAGGAAGAAAAACAAAGGCAAAGTGAAAGGAGGGAGGAAGGGGGAGGGAAAGAGAATCCACGGACAGTGAGGCATCCACGGACAGTGAGGAATCCACGGACAGTGAGGCGAGTCCAAGCTCCCTAACAACGTGGGTAATGAGGCCCCTGGACGAGAGGAAGAAGAACGGTGATAGAAAAACAATTTGAGGAAATAAAGGCTGAAAAATCCCTCCATTTTTAAAAGATTTATTTATTTATTGGGGTGCCTGGGTGGCTCAGTGGGTTAAGCCTCTGCCTTCGGCTCAGGTCATGGTCTCAGGGTCTGGGGATTGAGCCCCGACAGGCTCCCTGCTCAGTGGGGAGTCTGCTCCCCCCTTTCTCTCTGCCTGCCTCTCTGCCTACTTGTGCTCTCTGTCATATAAATAAATAAAACCTTAAAAAAAATAAAATAAAAGATAGATGTGGTTAGAATGGATGAAAAACTAAGACCCAACAATATGTTGCCTATAAAAAGCATACTTTATTATTTTTAAATTTTTATTTTTAAAGATTTTATTTATTATTTGACAGAGAGAGACATAGCAAGAGAGAGAACACAAGCAAGGGGAGTGGGAAAAGGGAGAAGCAGCCTCCTCACCAAGCAGGAAGCCCCATGCGGGGCTCAATCGCAGGACCCTGGGATCATGACCTGAGCTAAAGGCAGAGGCTTAACGACTGAGCCACCCAGGTGTCCTCAAAAGCACACTTTAAATACAGACTTACGTAGGTGGAGAGTAGAAGTATGGATAAAGATACACAATGCTATTAGTTAGGAGAAAGCTGAAGCGACTATATTATTATTACAGGAAGTAGTGGTCACAGCAATGACTACACCAGGGATGAAAAAGGAAATATTGCAACGATAAGGGGTCATCTAATTAAATGACATAAAAATCCAAATGTTACACATCTAAGGACAGACCTTCAAAATACATGGTGCAAAAAATGATAGAAATGAAATCAGAAATAAGCAAATCCTCAATTACAATTGGAGATGTCAAGATACCACTGTCAGCAATTGATAGAACAAGCAAACAAAAAATCAACAAGCACATGTGACCTTGAAGGACAGTATCAATAAAATCCACCTGATATGTATAGAATGTTCCACCCAACGAAAGCAGAGATCATATACTTCTTAAAGTGCACACACAGCATTTACCAAAATAGAACAAATTCTATAAAAAAAGTCTCCAAATTTGGAAACAAAACAACATATCTCTAAATAACTCATGGGTCAAAAAGGAAATCAAAAGGGAAATCAGAAAGCATTTTTAATTGAATGAAAATGAATGCAAAACCTATCAAAAATTTCAGGATACAGCTAAAGCTGTTCTGAGGGGGAAATTTATAGCAATAAACTCTTGTGTTATAAAGAAAGGTCTGAAGTCAATTACCTTGGTTTCCATCTTAAAAACTAAAAGATGGGGTGCCTGGGTGGCTCAGTGGGTTAAAGCCTCTGCCTTCGGCTCTGGTCATAATCCCAGGGTCCTGGGATCAAGCCCTGCATCGGGCTCTCTGCTCCATGGGGAGCCTGCTTCCTCTTCTCTCTCTGCCTGCCTCTCTGCCTACTTGTGGTCTTTGTCTGTCAAATAAACAAATAAAATCTTAAAAAAAAAAAAAAAACTAAAAGAAAAGAAAAAAAGAGCAAATTAAATCCAAAATAAGAAGGCAAGGAAATAACATCATAATAGGAATTAATGAAATAGAAAACAGAAAATAATAGAGAAATCAATGAAACCAAAAGTTGACTGTTCACCAATGAAACTGATAACCTGTGGCCAGATGAGTCAGGCAAAACAGAAAGAAGAAATCAATAATCCTTAGTAGGAACAAAAGAGGTGATATCAGTGTATTAAAAGGAGATGAAGGAGTATTATGAAGAAGCTTATGACAATAAATCAACTCATGAAATGAACAAATATTCCTTCAAAGACACAAACACCAAAGTTCACTCAAGAAGAAGTAGATAACCCAAATAACATTATAGCTACGTAAAGAACTGGAATTAGTAGTTAAAAGTCTTCCCACATGGGACACCTGGGTGGCTCAGTGGGTTAAGCCTCTGCCTTTGGCTCGGGTCATGATCTCAGGGTCATGGGATCGAGTCCCACATTGGGCTCTCTGCTCAGCGGGGAGCCTGCTTCCCCCCCTCTCTCTGCCTGCCTCTCTACCTCCTTGTGATCTCTGTCAAATAAATAAAATCTTTAAAAAAAAAAAAAAGTCTTCTCACAAAGAAACGACAGGCCTCAATGATCTTCATATTGAAATCTGCCAAATATTTAAGAAAGAAATAATACGAATTCAATGCAGACTCTTCCAGAAAATTGAAACATGAAGTCAACATTACCCTGATAGAAAAACCAGACTAACATATTAAAAAAAAATTTGGGGCACACAGCTGACTCAGTCGGTGGAGCATGTGATTCTTAATCTTGGGTTGTAAGTTTGAGCTCCACATTGGGTGCAGAGATTACTTAGAAATAAAATCTTAAAAAAGAAAAAAAAAAAAGAAAAATTCAAGACCAATATCCCTCATGAAAAAACATGTAAAAACCTTAAAGAAAAATTTAGCAAATGGAATGCCCAGATAATTCAATGGGGGGAATAGCAGCCTTTCAACAAATGCCGCTGGTACAACTGACATTCACATGCAAAAGAATGTAGCCGGACCCCTGCCTCACACCACACACAAAGATGAACTCCAGACGGATTATAGTTCTGAATGTAAGAGCTAAAAATATAAAATTCTTAGAAGAAAATACAGGAGTAAATTTTCATGACTCTGAGTTAGGGAGTCTTCTTAGGTATGAAACCAACAGCATAAGCAAGAAAAGAAAAAAGTAAAGGAATTGCACTTTGCCAAAATTCAAACCTTCTGTGTTCAAAGGACACCATTAAGAAACTGCAAGACCATGCACAAAATGGCAAAAAATATTTGCAAATCAGATATTTGATAAGGGGACTTATATCCAGAATACATAAAGAGACAAACACCTTTTTGTCTTTCTTGTTTGTGTCCTAATAACTCACAATCAAAAGGCACATTACCCATTGTTAAAATGTTAATTTTATTTAATTTCTTTAAAGATTTTATTTCTTTATTTGGCACAGAGAGAGAGAACAAGCAGGGACAGAGGAGAGGGAAGAGCAGGCTCCCCGCTGATCAGGGGATCTGATGTGGAACTCAGTTCCAGGGCTCTGGGATTATGACCTGAGGTGAAGACAGATGCTTAACCCACTGAGCCACCCAAGTTACCCATTTTTTAAAAATGGGCAAATATATGAATAGATATTTCTCCAAAGGAGACATACAAATGGCCAATAAATATCTGAAAAGATGCTCAACATCATTACTTGTTAGAGGAACACGTATCCGAAGCGTGAGACACACTTCATCCCAGTAGGATGGCGAGTACTACAAAGACTGATGGCAACAAATGCCGGCAGGGACGCCGAGCCGCTGGAGACCTTGGTCACTGCCAGTGGGAATGGAAACTATTGCAGACGAAAGAAAGAAAACACATTCAGACTGGAAAGGAAGAAGCAAAACTGGATGTTTTTGCAGATGACATGATTTTCCATATAACAAAATCCCAAGAAATCCTCAGGAAAAGCAGCAGAGCTAGCAAATGAGTTCAGTAAGGTCACAGGACACAAGATCAATGTTTTAAAATCAACTGTAGCCGGGGCGCCTGGGTGGCTCAGGCGCCTGCCTTTGGCTCAGGTCATGATCTCGGGGTCCTGGGATCGAGCCCCACATCGGGCTCTCTGCTCGGCGGGGAGTCTGCTTCCTCCTCTCTCTTTCTCTGCCTGCCTCTCTGCCTGCTTGTGATCTCTGTCTGTCAAATAAATAAATAAAAATCTTAAAAAAAAATAAAATCAATTGTAGCCTAGCAATTCCTGAAATAAAGGTAAGGAAACAAATCCATCCATAATAATATAAAAAGAACAAACATGACTCATTAATTACTGAACCAACTATAACTAAGTTATAAACAAAATATTGATAAATTACTTATCATTATTAACTTTAATGAGACAAGTGCAAGACTTGCACACTAAACATTACAAAGCGTTGGCGAGAGAAAGTACAGATATAAAGAGATGAGGAGGTGTCCCATGTTCATGGATGGGAAGACGCAGTGCGGCTCATGGTGGCTCTTCCCGGACAGAGTCAAAGCGGTCCCTAACAAAAATCCCAGCAGGCTTTTTTTCCCCCTCTGCAGAAACTGACAAGCTGATCCTTAAAAAACTGTATAAAAGATGAAGTTCCCAGAATAGTCAAACAATTTTAAAAAAGAAAGCAGAATCGAAGGAGTCTTTAATTTCCAAACTCAGAGTGAGGCTACAATAATGAAGATGGTGTGGTGTGGGGATAGACATATGGGTCAACGGAGCAAAACCCAGAGTCTGCACAAACCCTCACTCTGACAGTGAAGTTGCCCTCGACTGAGGTGCTGAGGCATTTCGATGGGGAGAGGACAGTCTTTCCGGCACATGGTACCACAAGAGAAAACATGAACTTAGAACTTTATCTTATCCAGAAAAATTAACTGAAAATGGACTGCAGAAATGCAAGAGCAAAACTTCTAGCAGAAAACAGGAGAATATCTTTGGGTACTTGGGTCGGGCTAATCATTCCTACATACATTACCAAAATTATGATCTATAAAAGAAAAAATGGACAAATCTTCATGAAAATTAAAAACCTTTGCACTTGAGAAGGCAGAATTAAGAAAATGACAAGATGGGGTCACCTGGGTGGCTCAGTCGGTAAGGCGTCCGACTCTTGTTTTGGCTGAGGTCATGATCTTAGGGTTGTGGGATTGAGCTCCGACTCAGGCTCTGTGTTCGGCAGGAGTCTGCTTGAGGTTTTCTCTTTCCCTCTGCTCCCTCTCCCCACTCGCATGCTCTCACTCTCAAATCAGTCAATACTTTAAAAATGCTTAAGGAAAATCACAAGATGAGACACAACGAAAATAAATGACTTGCAAAGATGTAACTGATGAAGAACTAGTATCCAGAATACATAAAGAACTCCGATAACTGAAAAACAAGAAGAGCAAACATTTAAAAAAACGGATGGCACAGTTGGATAAACATTTCTCTAGGGAAGATGCACACAAGGCCAGGGAACACACAAAAAGCTGCTCGGCACCAACAGTTGGGGGGGAAGTGCGACTCAGGGCCTCAGCGGGCTGGCTGGCAGTCCCGGATGGCTGTGGATGGGCAGGGTTGGGGGGAACCGAGCCCCATGCGGCTGGTGTGGCCACTCTGGGAAGCAGTCTGGCAGTTCCTTGGGGAGTTTACACATCAATCTGCCATCTGGCCCAGCAGCTCCACTCAGGGGTGCATGACCGAGACACACAGAACACAGCCCGCACGGAACGTGCCCCAAACCTTCCCAGCTGCCCGAAGTGCAGGGAACTGAAGGTCCACCAACAGACGAGCAGGGAAACCAGGCACAGGCGTGGTCTGTGAAGTGCCAGCACGTCCCCGTGGGTCACCGCAGCCAAGGACACTGGTCACTGATGCAGAGCCAGAGGCCATGGGTTGTGGGACTTACTCATCCAAGTGCCCACAGAGGGCACAGCTGTGGGAGCCGGGCTGCCAGCGGGCAGCAGGGGTCTTTCTGAGGCGAAGGAAATGGTCTGAAGCAGAACCGGGGGCTGGTTGGACTCTACTCTGTAAATTTCCTGAAAATCTAGGAATCACTTAATACTCGAGAATTTCGAGCCATAAAAACGACACCAAAATAAAGTTGCTAAAATGAACCGACTGTGACTGTCTTTGCTCAGTGCTGCTCGTGGTGCCCTCGTCAAAGCTTGCTGACCCCAAGCAAACTAGCAGAGACTAAGCGTCTCAGGCAGGCATGTACTGCCGGCGGTCCTGCCCCGGCCACCGCACCGTGTCCGCCGGGGCGCTGATGGATGCATTCAGGGTCCTCCGCCCTGCCGCCAGGCCAGGATGCCCCTCTATGCACCAGGCAATCTGCTCATGGGCAGGAAGGGCTCTGGCAGGTCAGATGCCCAACCTCTGCGTCGCCACTCCACGGATACCATTCCCCAAAACACAGCTGGACTGGACATCTGTCCTCCCCTGATGACCCATGGAGGACACAGGAACTCGCCCCTCGTCAGGCACAGGCCCCTGCAGACTCCAGCAGCCCCAAGAAGCCACGCATCGTCCTGTGAGCTGCGCAACGGCCATGGGCACACGCCATGCACGCACACGGGACTCACACGCCCCCTCTGCCAAGGCTCCAGAGAGGAGGACAAAACAAGAGTTACTGCGGGTGTCCCCGTACCCGAAGCCACACAGGAGTTACTGCGGGTGTCCCCGTACCCGAAGCCACACAGGAGTTACTGCGGGTGTCCCCGTACCCGAAGCCACACAGGAGTTAC
>NC_081570.1:1087295-1103375 GCF_022355385.1 Mustela nigripes
CGCGGGTGTCCCCGTACCCGAAGCCACACAGGGCATCTCGTCCCTAACCCTAAGCACCTGACGTCTGCAGCCATCACCCTGGAGACACTCACCCTCGGCCACTTCCCCACTGTCCTGCTGCAGCTGAACGCTCACAGTGAAGGAAGAGCCCTGAGCCACGTCCATCACCTCCGGACCCAAAATCACGATCTTCTTGGCTTGTGCTGGGAGAGAGCAGAGCAGAGCGCGGCACAGCTGAATGGCGGGGCCGGTGGGGCCACGGTCTGTGCAAGCCCAGGCCCCCACGTGGGCCCCCCACGGAACAGCCGCGCTTCCCAGGGCACCGCAGGGGGAGGGATGTGCGGTTTTATCACACGCGTGACTGGAAGTCCCCTGCCCGTGCCACCCCACCCAGCGACCTGGGCCCTCGCTGAGTGAGACTGTGACCCATCCTGAAGGCCAGCTGGGACTTTTAAGCAACTTACTGCAGAGCTGGTCACACTACAGAGGCCTCGGAAGCCCACCCAGCGCCAAAGGGCCGTGAGCGAAGGGCTCGTGGGCATTCGGGTTTGCACGCGGGGGGCGCTCCCGCACACCCTCTGCTTGCTTGGGACTCCGGCCCCGCCCTCCTTGCGTCTGGTCAGTGGCTCCACGTGTGCCTGGTGGGGCGCCCTGGACACCAGCTGGGGAGCTGGCCGGGGCGTGGCCACCCACAGGCCAGACGTGCGGGGCGCCTCTGGGGTCGGAGCAGCTGGAGACGGCGTTCTCGGTGTCCGCTCCCCCTGCGTCCCCAGGGTTCGGGTCGTTAAAGCTTAGGACAGGACGGAGTCTGACAGAGGACGTGCGGGTCAGGAGGGGGCTCCCACAGGCGAGTGTGGAGGGCGGCAGGTGCCTCGCGGAGACGGTGGGCCTGGACAGCCCTGCTCCGTTGAGGGGGGACGACCCGGCCCTCAGCAGGGGGAGGCCAGAGCCCGCTTCAGCGGGCCTAGGTGGACTCTGGCGGTGGCTGAGACTCTGCTGGGGGGACGCGAGGACACATCCTATGCCCCCTTGCCAGAGGCTGCCCCACCAGGCGTCCAGGAGCCCTCACGTGGGGTGAGCTGGGATCCGGGTCTCTTCCCAGGGCACAGTTACAAAGGCACTCCCGGGGGGCCCTGGGGTAGGCTGGCTCGACCCCCAGGCCCCCCGCACCCTGAGATCCTGACCTGAGCCGAAGGCAGACCAGTCGCGAGCCCTTCTGAAACCCGACTGGAATGTGTTTTTCCTAAAGGGGCTGGGGGTTTAGATCCTACTTCACCCCTGACCCCAAACACCTCCGGATTCAGCATCCCTGTGCGAGCGCCTGTGGCCATCGGAGACAGAACTCAGCAGACCCCGCCGTGACCCCACGAGAAGACAGGCGAGGCAAGGGCGGGAGAGGCACCTACCCACCGGGCGGCCGTTGATCCACATCCCACGGTAGACGGCCCCGGAGCAGTGGGTCAGCTGGCCCAGGCCGCTGAAGACATCACCGTGCCACTGTCCCTGCGGAGAGAGCCGTGTGCACTCAGAGCCCACGGACGACACGAGACCGCAGGCGGAGGCCCGGGGTCCCTGCAAGCACCAACCCCGCCACAGGCGAGGACTGAGGCTGCTGGAAAACCAGCCCCGAGGGGCGGCAATCACGGGGCACCGCCCTGGCCTCCAAGTCCCTCTGCAGTGGAACCGTGAGAAGCCGCGGAGTCGGGGGACAATGGCTCATATGCGAACGCTCCAAACGGGGCCCTGGGAGCACAGTAGAGACTACACTGGTGCTGGCGAGGAGCCCACCAGCAACAAGCCCCCTGAGGGGCCCTCGGAGCCCGCGTGCAGCGCCCCCCCCCCCCAGCAGCCTCTCTGAACCACAGGCACAGCGGCGTGGGGACAATGTGAGAGCCACAACTGCTTCCGTGGAAAACGTCAAGGTCCTCCTGTTAGAAGAAAAACCGGCTGGAAGCCCTGTGGGTCTATGCGCTCCTCTGAGGGAGCTAACGGGGCTCCCGTGTCCCTGCCCTGCTCTCCCGCGGCGCGGGCGCTGTCAGTGCCACGCGGAGGGCGCTGCACGCAGGTGCCGTGGGAGGCAGCTCAGCGCCCGGCTCTCCCTTGGGCGGGACCATGAGGGACCACGGGGCTGTGAGAATGGCCCTGAGAGCCGCTGCTCTGCAGAACTCGGACGCCCCGCGGGGGGCGACTTGGAGAACAGAGTCACCGAGCACCAGGGCTGTGGGGCCAGGTCAGGCTGCAGGGTGGGGGCGGGACCTCCATGGCCAGGCTCCAGCACAGCTGGCCCCTGGGCCAGGGCACTGGACAGCTGGCAGGAGGGGCTGGGCTGCCTGCTGGGGTGCCAGACTGCCCCCCACCTCAGGGGAGGCCCAGAGAGCCGAGTCAGCCCCATGACGGCTCGGGTGCCCTCGTGGTGCTCCCAGGACGCTCAGGGCCATGCGAGGCTGAGGTCGCGTTCTCCAGGAAGTGGCTCACGTGTGCAGGTGACGGGCCGGACCGAAGTGGAGGTGAGGCCCTGGAGTTGCAACCCGTGGGCCCCACTCTGTTGTCCTGACTCAGGGCAGGGAGCCTGCTGGCAGCTGCGGGGGCCACTCTAGAGCCAGCATGGGTGTTTGGCCCTGCAATCAGGGAGTCACTGCGCACGTGTGTCCACGCTTGGGGTGACGTATGTGCCCCTGCTCCCACGTGTGCATCTGCGTATCCATGTGCACGTGTGTGCACCTGCATGTCCGTGTGCACATCTGTGTACCCGTGTGCATGTGTGTGCGCAGTGGGATGGCTCTCTCAATAGGATGGGCAAAGGGACCTGGGCGGGAGACAGCAGGGCATGCTGGGCTGGGCTGCTGTCCGTGGGTCAGTGGGGGACAATCCTGAGAGGGCAGGGAGGCCTGGGTGGCTCAGTTGGTTAAGCAGCTGCCTTCGGCTCAGGTCATGATCCCAGTGTCCTGGGATCGAGTCCCACACCGGGCTCCTTGCTCGGCGGGGAGCCTGCTTCTCCCTCTGCCTCTGCCTCCCACTCTGTGCTCGCTCGCTCGCTCTCCCTCTCTGACAAATAAATAAAATCTTTAAAAAAAAAAAAATCCTGGGAGGGCAGGGGGCCTGCACGCTGAGCCCCTGCCCCTGGGGACTCTGCTTGCTGGGAGCCGGCGGGTGAGGCTTGGATGTGACGACGCCGCCGGACTGGTTTGTTTGCCAGGAAACCCCTTCCCTCACGACACCATCCTCGGACTTGAGAAGTCACCGGTTTCAACTCAGGCGACAGGACTCTCAGCCAAAAGAACGCAAACCCCACAGGAGCCAAGCCACGTCCACTGCCCCCAGCACCAGCTGTGCCCTCTACTTAGAACCACGGGGCTCAGTCTCCAGGCCTGGCAGGAACAGCTGCTACAGTGGGACGCGGTCAGCCCCGACAGGGGCCCAGGCTGGGGGCGGCGGCCACGGCGGGGCTGTGCCTCCAGGAGAACAGAGCCTTCATGAGGGGCCCCTCACCTTTCCCCGGTCTCCCTCCGCCCTCCCAGGGGCAAGAGCTGTGCCCACTGCGTGCCCTGGGCAGGCCTGCCCCTGCCCTCGCCTCCCGGTCTTCGCTCCTGTCCCCGTGCAGGTGTGCTGGGGCGGGGCGTGGGGCCCGTGGAGCCTGGCCACGTGCTCAGGGGCGCTCCCCGTGGGAAGTTGGGATTCAAGACGCTGGAAGCCGGCTGCGGAGTCCAGTGTGCACAGAGCACCGACCCCGCCCACGCCCGCGGCGGGGACGTCCACTCCGCCCTCGCTAGGCTCCCCGTCGCGGGGCTCCAGATGCTCCCGCCAGATGGAGCGCAAGCCTGCGGCGCTTCCTAGCGGACATCCTTCCCTGGCCTCCTGGAGCCTGGCGTCAGAGCTCCCACGGACAGGCGGACGGACGCTAGTCATAAACTCTCACCGGCTCCCTCAGGGCAGCGTGAGGCTCAGGACAGGCCGAGAGGCTCTCGAAGCCGGGAGCTGGCTGCTGGCCCGTCGTCCGCATCGTAGCTGTTGCCGCCGTGAGAACGGCCACGTCTTGTCTCCGCGCTCCCTCCGTCGGCCCGTCCTCTCTCTGCTAAGCACCCACGCTGCTTCCTGGAGGAAGGCACAGCCTCGGGTTGCCCGAGAGGGAGCAGACTGGCGGGTCCTCCCACACCCAGAGATGTCCAGGGCGGCCAGTGGGACCATGTGTCCCACACCCACTCCAGGGGCATGCGGGGCTCTGTGCTTACTCTCCACTGTTTTCCTGGGTCGTTCACAGGCTGCTGGGGCCTCTGGGGGGGCTGGGTGTCTGCAGCGCTAACACAGGACTCCCCAGGACAGGCGTGCTCCAGGGCACAGCGTAACTTGCCCAGCAGCGCGGAATCTTAATTGATGTTATAAATCATACCTTCGAAAATTCTGCCCTTTCTCAGCTGACTTGCACACAGAACGTGAACCAATACTTTAAAAAGCGTCGCACGGAGGGGGTATGGGGGGGTTGCCCCCAAGGATGGTTGGGGGCACATCCCCCCGGGGTGGGGGCTCCCTCGGCTCTCTCCCTACCCCTCTCGGCCCCGCTGAGGGCTCGTGCGCCGTAGGGTGTTGCAGGAAGAGGGGGCAGGGGGCTGTGTCCACACCACAGACACCGGCGGGACAGTTGGGCCACTGGGATGAGAGCCTCCTTGGGTGCTCTCCCGGGCACACGTGGTGGGAATAAACTGTGAGAAGAGCTGGATTCTCATTTTAGGGAGCCTCTTCTGTTGATTCTATGTTCCTTTCCGAGGGAAGAGCTACTGTGCTTCTCCACCTGCCCCCCCACGCCCCCCGGTGCCCCCCAGCACACACTGAACGTCCAGCCTGGCACATGGGTCACGTCCTGCCTGTGGCCCAGGGTTTGGGTGGCCACACCACGAGGGCCCAATGGCCCAGCTCCCCAGTGTCCGCCGTGGGCAGTATTGGGACGGCCTCCCCTGTCGTCGAACCTCGGAGCTGCAGCAGAGGACCACCGTTCGGAGGTCACGACTTTGTAGACCAGCAAAGGGTGGTCTGGAGTTAGGTCACATAAGCGGATGTGGCGCCAGGCCACCTGCCTGGGCCCTGGGACTATCCAAGGGGCCTGTGTCTCCAGCTTGTGGGGCAGCCTGTGGGGTTGCCATGGACACGCAGGCCGGCCGGCACGTCGGGGCACAGGTGTGCCTCCTGCTCATCCGTGTCCCCAGCAAGAGCAGGGTCACGGCTGTTGTGTTGGATCTCCACGACCTTGCTTGTTAGTTCCTCGGATGTCAAGGTGTGCACTGTGGCTCTTGCTGCCTTTCTGTGTCTGTTTCTGCTGCCTGCTGGCGTGCAGACCACACAGAGGACAAAGTGTGGCGCTGGCCCCCACGACGGCTCTGGCAGTCCAGACCCCTCCCCTGTGTGTGAGCAGACCCAGACGCCCGACTGTCCTGTGTGCCGTGCACCCCTGCAGTCAGGGCCCCACATTCCTGGGCTGTGAAGGGTGGCCTGGGCACATAAAGGCCAGCGGCATTCCCAAAGACACGCAGGTGAGCACAGCGGCGGCTGGGAGCTGCCAGCAGGGGAGGATGCACAGAAGGCCGGCCACCGGCCCCGTGCAGCAAGCAGGTGTACCAACCAGCAGGCCTCCCTCTGGGAAAGCCAACCCGAAAAACCCAGCCAGCGTGCGTGGAGAGGCGCCCAGGGATGGCCAGAAGCTGGCAGCTGCTGGTGGGGACCACCCTGCGGACACACGGTAGGGACCGCTCTGCTGCACAGTCACCGAGGTTCCCTGACAGCTTGGATCTGCTTCCTCTCTGCGGGGGACATGGCTCGCCTCCACGGAGCGGTACTGGCTCCTGGGCTCCACCAGGGATTTTTGAACTCTGTCCCTCTAGGAGCGGCTGCCCTGTGCCTGCGGGGGTCACTGTGCTACAGCCACGTCCCCTGGAGGAGCCAGTAAGCTTGCCGCTGCTGGGCACGCCTGCCCGCATGTCCCTTGGAGGTGGTCCAGCGGGTGCAAGCCCGGAGCCTGGGGGTGATCCGGGCAGAACCTTCAGTGGGTAGCAGAGGCAGGAAACGTTCTCTCCAAGATGAGCCGCCCCAATTCCGCTCATGCGGCTCCCGTGACGGGAGAGGGAGAAGCAGTTCTGGCTTAGGGATACGTTGTTTTTATGTCGACAGAAGACACTGGAACATGATCTTCAGGAGTGGACATTGCCAGGGACTAACATTTTAAAGGCTCCTTACAACGGTCTGCATTGGGGAATCTGGTGATGAGGCAGCAGGAACCTTGGGGCAAAGGCGTACGTGCCACGGGAAGGCAGACTTAACGGCGTGCGGGCGGGGGGGGGCCGACTCCCCCATTCATGCGGTCCTGAGTGCGCCTCTGCAGGTGCCACCCCTCCTGGAACTTCCCCTTCTCTGGGTTTGGCAGGTTCTCTGTCCGATTCGGCTGACATAGGACACGGCCAAGGGACAGCTCGGCCTCTACTGTCTAATCTTCGAGGAAATAAAATTATCTCAAAAATAAATAAAAATCAGAAGCTGGTAGATCTGTGGTGAGAGGGGCTCAGGACAGTTTTCTGGGCAGCTCGGGATTGAAGAGGGTGGGGTCTGCGGCTGCCGAAGGGCCTCATGTGGGGGCCGGCACTCCCTGGGAAGAAAGCAAGAGGTGCACAGACCCTGCCACACCTGTAGGCACAGGATGGTTCATGCATCCCAGCCGTGTGTGTGTGGCAGAGCCTGTGCTCCCCGGGTGACAGCCGCTGTCAGGGCCGGCAGTCCAGCCAAGGGATATGCCGGGAAGGAGGGTGAGGCCGGGCAGACGAGCCCAGCAAGGACGGACGGAGGCCACATCCCTCCACGGCGGCAACGGTGGGCGCTAGATTGTGGGCAGTGCCAGAACACGCGGGGACGGCCGTCTTCAAGGGCAGGAGGGACAAGTGCAGGCGAGGGTGTGGACAGATCAGAACCGATGCACAGCCGCTGTTGGAGCGGCGTGGGGTTCCCCAGAAATCCAGCCGGGAGCCACCACGTGGTCCAGAAGCTCGTCTTCTGCGCGTGTGCCCCGAAGACCTGGGTGCAGGGGCTGAGCGCTATGCACCCCACGACCCCGGCAGCCGCGCTCACGAGGACCCAGCGGTGGGAGCAGCCCCGGGGGGCCGTGGGTGGACGGAGGAGGAGCAGCACCGGGTCCCTCCGCGTGACGGACTGTTACCCAGCCTGAGAGAGGAAGGGGCAGGGCCGGAGCTCAAGGACTTCGAGCTCAGAGACCAGCGCTCCCCGCAGCACAGGCCCCGCGGGACTCCCCGCACGCGCGGCTCCCGCGGGAGTCAGATCCGCGGAGTCAGAGAGTGGCGGGGTGGGTGCCACAGTTCGGGGGCTAGCGTTTCCTGGGACAGACGTCAGTCTGGAAGATGGAACGTCCTGGAGACGGACGGTGGGGACGGGCGCGCGACAGTGGGCTGTGCTTCACGCCCCGAGCCGTGCCCTTAGCGGAACAGCCGCGCATTTCACGTGAGGCCCGTTTCACGATCCACAGAGATGTTTTTAAAGGAGGCTGACTGTTGCTCCGTGGGAGCCCAGGGAACGCGCAGCCGCGCGGGAGACACGCCTCAGGGTAGCGCCCAGCTCCCTCCCATGCTGCCTGGGCTACGGGGTGACCTGATAACCGGGGGTCGGAGGTCAGGCGTGAGGCGTCCCTGCAACGTGGAGAGGCCTGCGCTGGCCCGGGAGCCTGCGCCTTCCCCATGGGCCAGGCCTGGAGACAGACCGTGAGCGAAGTCTCCCAATGGCTCCAGAATGAATGCTGGTGGCGGTGGGTGCTGCGCCGTCTCCGAGAGTGCCGTGTGTCTACGGGCACCGTGTCCGAGGTTTCCGAGTCTGAGGTCACCGTGTCCGAGGTCGCCATGCGGCTTTCCTGGGCGCAGCCCTTCTCCACGCGCCCCGTCTGCACGGCCTTCTGGAAGCTGGTTAAGGAAGTGGCCAGAGGACCAAGGAATGCCGTGAGGGACCCCCACGTCTGCCCTCTGGGACCTGGGTGCCACTGGAGTCGTCTCATCGGCGTCCGGGCTGTGGCGAGGTGGCTGCACACGTCCCTGCCGCCGTGCGTGGCTGGGACGACCCACAGACACGGCAAGCACCACGGAGGACGGCGTCCCAGCAGCACTCACAGCAGCAGGCGGCCGGACGGTTGTCCCAGGTCCTTGGGCACGACGCTCCGGAAAGTTGGCAGGTTGCCAAGCAAACAGAAATGCGTGTGGATGCGAGTCTGCATCCTGGGGAAGACGTGGCCGGACGACCAGCCTTCCATGTTGACTCCTGTGGGAGGTGCCCCTCGTTGAGGACACGTCACCTCCCTCGAGGGCGCGTGGGGGTCCTGAGGTCCGCAGGCCGGGACAGAGCAGCCTGTGACTCTGAGGGGCGACCGTCCGAGTGGACGTCTCCTCACCTGGGGATGGCGGCAGCCTGGCCAGCAGGAGCAGCAGCCTGGGGCGGCTCGGGCTGAAATCGGGCTCCAGCGCTCAAGTTGGAGCAAAATGTCTCCCAAGCGGGAGAAGCCCCCGTGAGGGCTGCCGGGCGGCCCTGCTCCGGGGCTGGGCTGCCCCCTGGTGGAGTGCTGGGCAGGAGGCGGGCGCCCCGGGTCGGCCTGCAGTGAGTGTGGAAAGCTGTTGCCCTGGTCTCCTCCGGGTTGAGCCCTGACATGCAGGGGAGGCCTGCGTGGAGGCCCCGGGGGCAGCCACAGCCCTTTAGTGAGGCCCGGCGGGTGGCGGAGGGGCCGAGGGCCAGAAAAGCCTCCAGCAACAGGGCAGTGCTGGGGTCCGCAGAGCAGAACGGTCCGCCGGCCCGACCGGCTGTGAGGGGACCCACCCGGGTCGGAGGCCATGCAGCCGCCCCCCGACTCTCACTGGGGCTCCAGTCCGGAACTCCCCGCCCCTCCGCTGGGCCTGTGTCCTCATCCATGGGGGGAAGGGCTGGGGACAGAGGCCGGTGCCTGTGGCGTGAATATTCTGGTGCTTGTCCTCCCCGGCCCCTCGAGGGCTGGTTTGCACGTTGGCATGGGTGCCAGCTGTGGCACGGCGGGGCGGCAGGGGACGGAGACCTGCCCCCGTGTCTCCCTCTTTGCAGCTCTGGAGAACCATGGACGGTTGTCTGAGGTGCCCGTGCTGTGCCCCACGGCTGGCCCTGTGAGACTGGGCGGACGGCCCCTGGCATAGAAGCAGCGGGGTGGCAGCGACACGGATGCGCACGGGGGACGCTGGCCCTTGCCAGCCGCCCTGACCAAGGCTGGGGTACAGCCTTCCTGGGCCGTCCGCGCTCCAGGCCAGCGTTGGAGCACTGCTGCACGGGGCCGGGACGCCAGCTGCCCCCTCGGGCGCCCCGCCAGCTGCTGTCTTGGCGACGCTGCCAGCTCTGTTACCACTCTCGGCCCAAAGCCACTCTTCCTGTCTGGCTCCGTGCTGCGGGAGCTGGACCCCGCGTCGTCTCTCCCCGGCTGCCTGATGCGGTCTCCGCAGTGGCAGGACCCGCGTGAACGGCCGTGTACAGCAGCACCTGGGCTCCTGTGGCCCCAGATTCAGTAGGGGCGTCGCAGCCACCATGGCGAAGTCACCGTGGCGACGTCACCACACACGAGTCTCCCTTCCTGAGGAGCCTGGCCACGCAGGCTGGCCCCAGGTCCATTCTGGGGGTGTCCACGGGGCCTTCCACTGGCTGCCCATTTCCACGGTAACATGTGGGCGTTCCCGTCTCCCCGCGGGATTCGACCCCGGGCACCGTCTTCCTCCGATGCTCAGGTCCCAGATCCAGAGGCCGCCCCTGCTTTTCCTCCGGTCTTTGCCCCGACATCTGACCTGCCAGTGAGGCTGGTGTCTTCCGTCCGAACCCCCGGGCTGTTCTCTGTCCCCTCCCATCTCCTGATGGCCGCAGTGCCCTCGGAACAAGGAGGGACCTTCAGACGCAGAGAGGGGACCACTGCTTCCTTCCAGCACTTCCTGCGACCCTCACGACCCCCCTCCAGCCCCGGAGGCCGGGGTCTCCCTGGGCCCCTCCCGGACCTCCTGCCAGACCACGCCCTTGCCCTCCTGCCCCAGGAGCGGCCCTCCCGCCCCGCCCGTGCCGTCCAGAAGCCGTGGAGGCTCTCGCCACCATGTAGGGCTTAGCTCACAGAACGGCACAGGAGCGAGGCTGGCCAGGCCCGAAGCCCCCAGCTGCCTGCGGGGCCAACGGGGCGACTCATCACTCTGGCCACCAACTGCCGCAGGAGACGCACGTCGCTGGCCCCGACTCCGCTGGGTCCCAGCTGGGCACGTGGCCAGTGTCCGATAAGAAAAATGAATGATGGATTCTGGGGTCCCAGTGAGGTCTTCCCTCACCTGCGTGTACATCCTGACCCCCCGCGGCCCTGGTCAGACCCGAGGGCTACGGCCTGCGCAATGCGGAAGGGTGCGCAGCCTCGCCTGTGCCCTCACATTATCAAGGCGGGGATTTCTCATCGGAAACCCGTCACTGGCCCCAAGGGTGACCTCAAGGGAACGAGAAGCATCACCCCATTCCCACAGGTGACACGGCAGGGTGCGGGGCATCACAGGAGCCAGACAGGGCAAGTGTCAGCCGAGGCCCTTCCCTCACTTCCTCCCAGGCGGGGCGGCCGCCCCCCCTGGCCCCGGGGGGGGGGGGGGAGCAGCACGGAGGTGCCCCATGAGGGTGTCCAGTGGCACAAGGACCCCAGCGGGGCCCCCAAGAGCCTGGGGTCCGGCCACGTCTCCAGGTACCTTGTAGGTGGAGCCGTCGGCACGGAACAGCACCCCGTGCCCCTGACGCTGGTCCCGGACCCAGTCGCCTTCGTACTTGTCGCCGTTCCTGGGGACACAGACACAGGGGCTGCTCTCAGACCGCGGAGGGCCAGGTGGCGGCGCTGACTCAGCCCCGCTCCTCCGGCCGGGGCTCAGCACGCGCCACCGGGCCCGAGGCAAACGTGGGCCCAAGCAGATGGCATGAGCTCATGCCTTGCCAGGGCCTGCTGTGGACGGGCAGGCGGCCCCGGCGCTCAGCAGGGAGTGATGGCAGCGGCCGGTGGCCCGACCCGCCCGGCCCGCAGGCATGTAAGGCTTGAGGAAGAGTTGCTGTGAACCACACGTGGCCGTGGCGGCATCATGTGCGAGCAACCGACAGCAAGGCAGGCCCACCGCGTCCGGGTGCCCGAGAGAGGCCCCGCCCGTCCCCCTCCCACTGCCCAAGCTTCCACCAGGCGTTTACCCGGCAGAGAGTTTCTCCCTACTGAACGCACCAGTAACCAGTGTCAGTTGTTGAGAGCTCAGACGCCTGGGTGCTGCAGACGCCCCGGGGAGGGGGCGGCATACTCACCGGAAGACCATGTGCCCCTGGCCGTGCCGCTTGTTGTTATGGAACGAGCCCCAGTAGGCCTGTCCGTCCTGGTCCACCAGGTGCCCATGTCCTAGGGAGGGAGCCCAGGGCAGCGAGCGTCACTTCCTGCCTCCTGTTGTGGGGGACCCTGCTTCCACCCCTGCCCCCAGAGAGCGGCGGTGGATTAGGACGAGAGCTGTGGTCAGCTCCATTCCAGGAACCAGGTCACCCTCCCAGGCCGGGGGCGCCCGGGGAAGACAGCACTGTGACTCGGCGTGGCCCCAGGGACTGTCACGCCTGTGAAAGTGCTTCTAGGGTCCAGCTCTCAAAGGCGCTGAGCGGGGGTGGGAGGGGCACCCCTTAAATTCCCCCAGGCCCCAGCATCTGAGGCTGGAGTGCCCTGCTGTCTGGCTGGGGCCACCCCACGGCTCTGCCGTGGCGTCAGTCCACGGGAAACTGTGTCTCACAGAGACAGGGCAGTGCTGGGCCTCCAGTGACCAACTCAGAGGCCCTTGGTCTAAAGGCCAGAGGACGGGGGACCTGGGGGATCTGCTGGGGGAAGGTCCGACTCTTGGTTTCAGCTCAGGTCATGATCTCACACGCTAGGCAGGGAGTGTGTTGGAGTCTCCCTTCACCCCTCCCCTGCCGGCACGCCTTCTCTCTCTGAAACAAATGAATCTCAAAAAAAGAAAAAGAAAACGAAGGCCAGAGGACAAGTGTGAGAGCTTCGCTGTGTGGTGTGAGACGCCTGTGAGCGCGCCTCCCCGTGCGAGGACAGGACCAGAGGCTGCGGGGCTGCGGGCCTGGCCTCTGGGGGCTCGTCTACAACAGCCAGTGCTTCAGTCTCCGCGGCAGGGGATGCACACCACCCCCCCCGGGGCAGACCCTGCTTCGCCCCCAGCCTGTGCCCTCCTGACTGGCTTTGTCCAGCAGCCTGTTCTCAGAGGACCCGCCGCTTCTTGCCTCCCAGCAGCACTGAGGCTCTGGGCCAGGGTCCAGGACCCTCCAGCCCTGCTTGAGCACCACCACCGCAGGGGCGACCGCATGTGGGGCCGGAAACCTCACCTCGCCAAGCCAGGGGCAGGCGGCTGAGCCCTGGGGTTGCAGGCCAGTAATTCAACAGCGGTTTTCTGAGCCGCTGGGTTTTAAGCACGGCAGGGAACTGAGGTGCGCCCTACGGTCTCAGCCCCAGCAGGCAGGGTCCCCGGGCCACGGCCCCCCCACGGAACTGCAGCCCACGTGGTTCTGGGGACAGAGAGAGGCGCGCGGCCGGCTCTGCCGGGCAGACGTCAGGCCCAGAGTCAGATCTCAGGGCGGCGCGCTGGGGCCCAGGGCTCCCCACAGAGCCCCCTGCCGCACTCGGCTCCCGTGGGCGTCAGACCTTCTCTCAGGCCGTGGGTGAGCTCCCCTTCGTAATGGCCGCCAGCTTTGTACTTCATGAGGCCGTATCCCTGAGGCTCTCCCAGGACAAACTGTCCAGAGTAGGTGTCCCCTGGGGCAGACGGGGAGAAGAGCAGTCGGGGTTAGAGCTGCTCCTGTGTCCCTGCGGGTCCAGCCCTGTCCCTCCCCGCCCTGACCAACGGGGGCAGCAAGTGCCGTTGCAGAACACGTGGGCGAGTCTGCACATCTGCTGCTCACTGTGGCGAACGGGAGAAACTAGGATTAGGTGGGCTCGGTCCCGCCGTCCCGTGACTGTGTGGGCGCGGATCTCCTATGCGGCATCCCGGGGCCCAAGGGCAAAGGCCTCTGTGGGTCAGAACCTGTGGGGCTGGGCTTCCCTCCACGGGAGAACCACCACCACGCTTGCCCAAGAAGGTCTGGGAGGGGCTGCCCCGGCCCTAGGCTGGCATGGTGCTGATGTGGGGGACAGGATGGAAACGGGGGGCCCATGCTTCACAAATGGAGGTGCCTTCTGCACCCTGAAGCCAGGGACACCTTACAGCAGAGACAGTCTGTGAGAGAGCAGTCAGCACGCCTGCACCCGTCCCCCCTAACCTGATGAGGCCCAGAGCCGGCAGCCTTCCCCTGTGATCTCCCCGTCCACAAACTCGCCTTCGTAGTAACTCCCGTCTTTAAACAGCAGCTTGCCCTGGCCTGGGGAAAGAAATCATGATGTGAAGTCAGACCGAAGCCGGAGAAACCCCCGCTGCCCACGCGTGGCGGGACTGGTTTCCCCGAGGGAAGACCTGGACTTTGAAGCTCTCAGGCCCGTGTTCGGCTCGGCCTCTCGTCCCATGCCTGCTCACTGCAAACTCACCCACATACATGTTTCTCCATAAAAACGCTGTCGACACATAACTAAGCCCCACTGTCTCAGCTGGAATGACAGCAGCACTGTCCACTTGCAGGGAGGACCCATCCTAACCTCCTCAGAGGGGACACGGCAGTCACCCGGCCTCCATCAGGACCAGGGCCGGAAGAAACGGAGTCTGTGGACACAGGGTGGCACTCAAGAATACATTTAAAAAGGGGGAACAGGGGCGCCTGGGTGGCTCAGTGGGTTAAGCCCCTGCCTTCGGCTCAGGTCATGGTCCCAGGGTCCTGGGATCGAGTCCCGCATCGGGCTCTCTGCTCAGCGGGGAGCCTGCTTCCTCCTCTCTCTCTGCCTGCCTCTCTGCCTACTGGTGATCTCTGTCTGTCAAATAAATAAATAAAATCTTAAAAAAAAAGAAGTAAATTAAAAATAAAAATAAAAATAAAAAGGGGGAACCCTGCTGTCCAGGCCAGGCTCTGGCAAGGGTTGCAGACATGCGTCTGCACGTCTGGCCCAGAGGAAGAGAAGCAGAGATTTCAGACAAAAGCAGACACAAAAAGGGCTCACATGAGAAAATGCTAAAAGACCAATGCTCCAGCGGAAAACCAGGCAGGGAGGTGAGCAGGCAGAATCCCCAAACAGTCGTCACACTGTGTGCGGGTCCACACGGGAATGTCGGGGCTCGCCCCTGGGGGGGCTCCGGCTGCTCAGGCTCAGGACTTCCTTTTAATGCTGAGATTTTCCGTAGAAGCAGGTAATCTCTCCCTTAAAAAATTTTTTTTTTAAAGTTCAACTTAGGTAAGTGCACTGTGGACTAGTCGCCGGGGTGGAATTCAGGGGTTGGGCCGCTGCACACAACACCCAGGGCTCATTCCGTCAGGCGCCTCCGGTCCGTTGCCCCCGCCCCACTGTTTCCTGGGGCTCAGCATCTCCCGCGGGGGCCGCCCTCGGTTTTCCTGTTTCGTCCCCCTGCCCCTCGGATCTGCTTCTCGCGAGCCGTGCACTGAGGCCACAGGCCGTCTGTCTTCCCGACTTCCTTCCCTTCGGTAATACCCTCTCGCGCCTTCCCCATCCTTGCAAATATCAAGATTTCGGGTCTTTTCCTTTTCATGTGTCAGACGGCTGCGCAGTCGTCCTCACACGGACCGCGTCTTCCTCCTCCGGTCTCCGGGGCGGAGGCCGGGCGCGGCCCACAGCGCGGCGAGCGCGGACGCCGCCGCGGGGAGCCGGGGCGCGGGGGCCGCGCACGTCTCGGTTCGCACCGCGGAACACAGCGCGACTCGTCAACAGAAACCGCGACGGCGGCGCCCGCTTGGGCAGGGACGGACTAGCTGACCCCAGGAGGACGTCGAGGCTGCGGCTTCCGCTGCCCCGGGTGCCCCGGAGCCCCCGGGAGGGCATGTGCCGCCCGGCGAGCTCTCAGCCTGCGGGGACCGGCCGTCCCGGGCTCGGGTGCGGGGGTGCGGGGCCGCGCGGCCGCGGGGAGCCTCACCGTGCATCCTTCCTCCGCTCCACTCGCCGTCGTAGCGGAAGAAGGGGTTCGGGTACACGTAGACGCCGCGGCCTGCAAGCGGAGGGAGGCGCCCGCCTGAGGCAGGTCCCGGGCCGGCCGGCGAGCGCCGGGGGCGGGGGCGGGGGGCCGCGCGCGTGGGGCAGGTCCCGGGGGCCGCGGCGGGGCGCGCCTCCCCCAGCCCCGCGCCGCGGGCAGCGTGCGAGTCCCTGGGCTCCGGCACCCGCCGCGGGGCGGCTCGGGCTCGACCCCAACACGGTTCTTCGGCTCCGCGAGCGCGGAAGCCCGCCCGCCGCGGGGCCGCCCCTCCCAGGGTTGGGGCGCCGGGGCTCCCCGGGGGCCGCCGGCTGGGCTTGGGGCCGAGCCCGCGCCCGTCTCCCCCCCCCCCCCCTCGCGGACGGAGACCCGGCCCCGGCCCGCAGCCGTTACCATCCCGCGGCGGCCGCCTCGGCGGGTCCTGGAGCGGCGGGCTGCAGCTCGGGCTCCCGCCGCCCGCCGCCGCCATTTTGCCGCTACGGGTTTCCGTAGCAACCGCAAACCTCTCCTCCATTGGCCCGTGGGCCAAGCCCCTGGGCGATAGCAATCTGTGGAGTGGAGTTGTGCCGGCTCGGAGCCCTTAGAGGCAACTACGCATGCGCCGCAGGGTGCGCTTCCGCCATGACGTCCCTTCCGCCGAGGGGACCGCCCAGCCAACGGCCCGGGCGCCCCGCACCGGAAGCGGAAATGGTTGGAGGCTCTCGGCTCCGCCCCGACGGCCATCTTGGAGGCTCCGGAGGCGGCGCCGCACAGGACAGAGCGGAAGTGCTCGGCTGGCTCTTCCCGACCGTGCGAAGCGCCGGCGCGGCCGCCTGCCCGCGTCCTCCTTCCCGCGGCCCTCGGAGACCGCGCTCGGCCGCAGGGAGCGGCGAGGTGCCGGCGGGCGGCGGGTGTCCGGGCGGGCGGGGCGGCGGGCTCGGCCGGGCGGGCGGGCCTGGGG
>NC_081570.1:1103475-1144580 GCF_022355385.1 Mustela nigripes
CCCCCCCCCCCCCCCCCCCCCGAGGGCGCGCAGGGACCGCCCCGCCCCCACCCCCACCCGAGGGCGCGCGGGGAGGGGTCGGCCGCGCTCCGCCCCGGCGGTCGTCCCTCGGGCCCGGGGCTCGCCGTGGGGCTCAGGTCGGGGCGCGCCGACGCGGCGAGTGGGGTCGCTCAAGGTGATCTCCGGGACCCCGCGCGGCGCGGCCGCACAGCCTCGGCCACCCGCCCGCCTCGCGTCCGACGGTGCCCACGGCCGGCCGCCCTCGCCGAGCCGCCTTCGGGGCCCCGCGAGCCCCGAAGTTTCCCCGGGACCGTTGTTCTCAGTAGGGCGGCGGGAGTCCCCGTGCGCGAGACCCCGCTCACGGCCGGGGGCGCCGCGGCCGCCGTCTCGTCCGAGGCGGGAGGAGCCCTGGCCCGGGAAGGCGGTTCGGCCGAGCAGGCGTGGGGCGTCCGGAGGCCGTTTCAGCGGAGCGACGCCCCGCAGGCCGCCGGTGCCCTGCCCCGCCCCGCGCCTGGCCGGAGCGCGGAGGAGGAGCGAAGCGGGGACGCCCCGGAGGCCTGGCCGCCGGCTCCGAGGCTCTCCGCGCGGCGCGCGCCGCTCGGGGCGTGCGGACGGGGCCGGGCCGGGACGCGGCGCGCAGCTCTGCAGGGGTGACCCGGTCGCTGTGTCCTGGGATGCCTGATGTTGCTGCTGCCCCGTGTGCCCGCGCGGGTCCGCGTGGAGCCGTGAAGTCCAACAGGTGACCTGCCCATCGCCCGCTGCGGCCGGGCCTGTTTAGGGGCAGCCGGTAGCCGTGGCGCAGAGGTTCCCGCGGGAGAAACGGTGGAAGTCAGAGACCGGCTGCTGCCCGAGTAAGAACAGGGCGACGGGACTCCGGCATTGCTGGCCGGGCGGGCCTCGGGGCAGAGGCTGCCTTCCAGCTGAGCGGAGGGAAGGGGCTCCCCTGTGGGCCCGGGCGAGGCGGGCGGCGCGCTCCCCGGCCCCGGGAAGCCTTGGAGGAGGTGCTGAGGGGCTGGCACCCCGCTTCGCAGGTTGGAACGAGGGGCCGCCCCGGCCGTCCTGCTCGAAAGTGGCGGGCCTGGACGCTGGAGGGAGCTTGCGCCTGCTTTAGTCACTGTGACCGTCTCCTTGAGACGGGGGAGCCGCTGCCAGGGGACGTGTGTTGGCCGTGATGTCTGCGCGTTCCTCTGAAAGAAGCAGGCGTCCGGCCGGCGTGCGTGCGTCCAGGGCTCGCCAGGCACACGCTCCGCTGCTTGTCCTGCCTCCGTCGGCGCGGCGGCGTTGTGCGGTGACCGCGGGCCTGGGGGCAGGTAGGAGCAGACTGTGCGGGTCCCCAGGTCAGGGACGCCTCTGCTCTAGCCTTCTGCCGGCCTGGCTGTGGCCTGCACCGGGAGGCCGGCTGTCCCGGGGAATGCGTTCCGGCCCAGCCCGTCCTGAAACGCAGGGTTCTCTCACCGGAGGGTGGAAACGCACCTCCTGGGGAGCTGGGGCCCCGGGGCCGTGAGTCATCGGCTCCGTTCAGTCATCCTCATCCGTTCTTCCTGGTCTCGTGAGGGCAAAGGACATCTCCCCGTCTGCTCCTGGACACGCCTGGCTCTCTGCCCGGCCTGCGGTGTCCGTGGAGTCCGTTACACCTGGAATGCAGATGTGACGCGGGGCGGCCGCCAGGTGGTCTCAGTCGCTCGGCTGTGATTGAAAGTTTCCGCTGGAGGTCGAGGGTCCCGTGGGCCTGCGGACTCCGTATCGGACAGAGGGTGTCCCGAGCGCTTACCGTGAGGGTGTGACGGGGAAGCATGGGCCCGGGCGGGTGTGGGTTCAGCTTGCGACCCGTGGGGCCCCTGCGGCCGCTATGAGCCTCGCTGTCCTGTGTGCACGGGAAGGCTCTGGGTCCGGGAGCGCCGAGGGCCGGGCGAGGAGACCGCGGCCGCTCGCCGTACAGCGCAGGAGCCTGGGGCAGGGACGTGGGGCTGGAGTCTGCCTCTGCTTCCGGGCCCCAGCCTTGCCGTGGTGCTCGTCAGGAGAGGCGCTGCCCACAGGTAGTGGGGGCCAGTGCTGAGCGTTCCTGGGCGTCTTCCGCAGCACCTCCGTCG
The DNA here is from genome assembly GCF_022355385.1 of Mustela nigripes. Taxonomy (NCBI): domain Eukaryota; kingdom Metazoa; phylum Chordata; class Mammalia; order Carnivora; family Mustelidae; genus Mustela; species Mustela nigripes. Next base: position 1,105,566 of record NC_081570.1, read on the forward strand.
TCTGGGCTGGGTGGCATTGTGCTCACACAGAGAGCCTGAGGTCTGGCACGGCCGCTCAGACCTTGGCCAGTGGCTTGGACTGTTTGAGACTCTCGTCCTTAGTGAGATACGGTGATTAAGCTCCCTGGGTTATCGGGCTTCTCGTCCGCTAACTCCTCCTGCGACCCACAGCAGCTTGTTGAAGTAGTCAGGAGCGCGTAGCTCAGTTCCACTTGCCACCAGCCGGGGCCCAGGCCTGGGCTCCCTCCTGGGGATCGCGTGGCGTTCGTGGAGCGGAGGGCCGGGCCTCGAGGAGGCCAGGACTTGCACAGCTGGTGCCCTGGGGAGCAGCCTGGACAGAGCCCTGGGCCTGGAGAGAGGAGTTGCTGGGGGGAGCCCTATAGGCAAGAGGAGGGAGACATGGGTGCAGTGGCCTGTGGTGCGGACCAGCCCCAGGGAAAGTGTGTCCACAGGACTCCATGGTCAGCGAGGGCCGCTCCTGGGGACCAGTGGGAGGCACGCAGGCCGGGCGGCACATGCAGAAACACAAGTCCGTCCAGTGCTGCACCATTCTGGCTCTCCGCCGGGGCACCCCGCCCTCTTTCCAAGTTTTGTTTCAGCGCGGGGGGCGGGGGGGGCACAGGGAGAAAGAATCTGAAGCAGATTCCCCACTGAGTGCAGAGCCCGACGTGGGGCTCCGGCTCCCCACCCTGGCGTCACGATCTCAGCCAAAATCACGAGGCAGATACCTACCCGGCTGAGCCCCGCGGGCGGCCCTCTTGCTGGTTTTTTTTTCCTGGACAGCTCACGGCGAAGACACCCGGAGAGACGTAGCGAGCCCCGGGAGAGCTTGCTCGGTCGTGTTGGTGGAAATGGGGCGAGGTGACGAGAGCCCTGGACGCTTTCACTTACGGTCTCTTGTCTGTGTCTCAGTTACAGAATGTCCGAAGGTGACAGCGTTGGAGATTCAGTCCATGGGAAACCTTCCGTGGTGTACAGATTTTTCACAAGACTCGGACAGGTTGGTTTTTGAGGGTTGAAGACGTGACTGGCGATGAGCGGACGAGTTGAACAGAGTGAGCAGCCGCTGACCTCGGACATTTCCCTGCGGGGCGCTGGCCGCCCGCTCTGCCGGCCTCGCCTTCCACGTTCCCGCGGCTGCAGACGTGCTCGCCTCTTCTTCCCTAAAGGGCCAGACAGTGGTTTAGGCCTTGAGGGCCACCCGTGTGCTCTGACATACACTTGGGTGGTTTTTTTGTCCCCCAATAACCTTTAAAAACATGGAAACGCTTCTTAGCTCCGGGGTGGCGGTGGCCGCTGCCATGCGCTTACCGTCCTCTCTCGGGGCCACTGCCTCCGCGGGCCCTGGCCCAGCTCCGCGCTGACCTGTGGGCATCCCTGTGGGCTGTGCTGAGGCCTGGTGCAGGCAGCGGTGCCTGAAGCCGTGTTCAGTCACGGAGTTCGGGCGTCCGATTGGGTTAGCAGTTGCACGTACCGACGTTTGGGCTTAGAATTTAAAAAACGTGTGTTCTTAAAGTTACAAAATATTTGGAAAACTTCGTAGGTAGTGAAGGCCAGGTGGCGAGTACTCTTGCTTTGATGAACAGTAGAAGTTTTTCGTAAAAAATTAAGAGTTGAAAAGTTAACTGCAAAATTAAAATTCGCGCACGTCTGCTGATGACATGTGCTTGCACGCGCACGTGCCTGTGTGGGTGAAACCAAGAATTCCTTCTGGAAACTCGGCGCTTGTCGCCCACCGCGCCTGAGCTCCACACCTGCCGGAGATGAGGCTGTGGCCGACGGTCCTGAGAGCGGAGGCTGGGGCTGCTGGGCTGGGCAGGGCAGGGCAGGGCAGGGCTGGGGCCGGGGCCGGGAGGCGTGGGACCCGCAGACTGAGCCCCCCGTAAGGTGCCCACGTTCTTCGTTGCTCTCGGGGTGAAGTTAGGTGACCCCACAGCGACCCCTCGGGCTGATGCCCTGAGAGATGGTTCTGTACTCATTCTGCTTCAGGGGTGGGCCTGTGTCAGGAATTGGGGGTCCTCGTGGTTGCTGCTTTGCGTTGGTGACGTCACGTGCAAAGCCGGTGCTCAGGGAAGTGTGCTGTGAGGTCCACAGCGTGTGACCCCCTGTCTTTCTAGATCTATCAGTCCTGGCTAGACAAGTCCACGCCGTACACCGCCGTGCGATGGCTGGTGACGCTGGGCCTCAGCTTCGTCTACATGATTCGAGTTTACCTGCTGCAGGTAGGTGTGGGCTGGGAGCCGAGCCCCTGCCATCTCCACGCGGTCCAGGTATGGCCATGGCTGGCACGTGGGTTTTCTCCTTTGTTTCTGGAGTGGGAGGGGTCCGGGTGGCAGGGCGCAGCCTGGCTACAATTGACTTGGACTTGACCGTCAGGAGTTGGTCGTCGTCAGGATTGCTGTTTGCGTGGGAACTCGGCCCGTCCTCTAACGGGAGGAGTGACGCGGAGACCTCGGTAGAGGGCTGCAGGTGGCGTGGGGACTCAGCTGTCCTCCGAGCCATGTGTGCTCTTGCTGCGGCCGCAGGTGTGGCTCCGCGGTGGGAAGCCCCTCAGCCCCCACATCCTGTCTGCAGTTTCCAGACTTGGGAAGTTCGAAGGCGGAAGGATTTCCTCGTTTGTGTGCACAGTTTTTGGGCTTTTAGGATTGATGACGCACCACATCCTGGGCCGACAGGGTGAACTTGATGCTTTTCAATGAACCGAATCCCGGGTCCGTGATGCCCTGCTGGTGCCCCCGTCTCTTGGTGTCTTCCGAGGAGGGTTTTTGGCTCCGCCATGGTGGTGTTTGTTGTTTGTTGTTTTAAAGATTTTATTTTTTTGAGAGAGAGCGCACACAGGCAGGGAGTGGGAGAGGGGGAAGCAGGCTCCCCACTGAACAGGGAGCCCGATGCCGGGCTCGATCCCAGGACTCCGAGATCATGACCTGAGCCAAAGGCAGAAGCTTAACGGCTGAGCCCCCCCGCCTCCCCCGTGCCCCTCCATGTTTTTTTTAACCTCATTCTTGATTTCCTGATTTTTCCGGTTCTGGATTTCTCCTGGGCAAAGACCGTTAACAGCCCTGACCAGCGGGTGGCGGTGTGAGGGGCCCACCATGTGCGTCAGAGCCGGCGCGCCCCGGCGGGTGGCTCAGATCCCGTATACCGGTGCAGGCAGCCGTCCGTGAGGCGGGGTCTGGGCCCGGCGTCCACGCCAGCGTCCTTCAGTGCCTGGTCCGCACCCGCCCCGTGGGGCAGCCCGGCTCAGGCGCGTGGCTCTAAGGAAGTCCTCCTGCTGCCGCTCTGGTGGGGAGCTGGCGGCTTCGGGTGGCGGGTGGCCCCGCGGCCCCTGCAGAAGGTTGTTCTTTGCCCCGTGGCTTGTGCATTGTCGCACACAGTCGCTGGAGTTAGACGGTCATCGCGTGTGCTCACTGTGCCTCTCTGGCCTCGTGCAGTCTCCGGACTGGGAGCAGGTCGTGCACGCTTTGACGCTGAGCTCCAACAAGGCCGCGAGTTCTGGGAACGTTGGGGGCTGCTTGGGGCAGGGCTGGGCGGCAGCTCTGACCGGGGGCTCCTCTCTTGCAGGGCTGGTACATCGTGACCTACGCCTTGGGGATCTACCACCTCAATCTTTTCATAGCCTTCCTCTCTCCCAAAGTGGACCCTTCCCTGATGGAGGACTCAGGTACGGTGGAGACCGTCTGCTCGGCTCTGTCCAGGGGGCTTGGGATTTTGTGCACTTCACAGACAGCCTCATTTTCTCTAGAAACCTTACAAATCTGAACTTTTGAGACTAGGTCCTCTTGGTGTTTAAAGTGTACGTAGAACGTCGGTGATGATAGACCGGGGTGTAGGTTGAGTCATTCAACTCTGTCATGTTGTGGGTGGGCGTTCCTGCCCACCCTGGGTTGCTGATGAGGAAGCGGAGGTCCCTTGGGTCACCGGATTGGCCAGGGTCGCGTGGCAGAGTGCGTGGGAGCAGGGGCAGGACTGTCCTCGAGTCCTATCTATGCCCCGTGGGTAGGCCCCCTTCTTGGGGGCCCAGAGGGTTCTGTGGGCAGCATGCTGTGCCCAGTAGTGCCCACTGGGATTCTGAGCACACACAGGTGGGCCCCGCTGAGGGTGGTGACGCTCCCTGACTTCCAGGGACGATGGGTTGAAAATTTCTTGGCTCAAGCTGTTCCTGGCCCTCCCTGGGCCAGGTCGGAGGGCCAGGTCCACACCTGCCTGTCGGGCTGGGGAAGGGTAGGTGGGGGTGGGGCACAGACCTGGGGACTTGGTCCCTCCTGCCAGCGCGTGTCGCCACTGTGGGAAGAACCCAGGTGCAGCTGCCTGACCGTGGATTCCTCTTTGTGACCCCTGTGCTTCCGGGCACTCGCCGCCTTCCCCGGGCTGCTCAGATGCTAACCAGAAGCCTGTGGTTTTTCTCCGTGGAGCATTTGAGGAAAACCTGAAAGGAAACACAACTCCCATTTGTTGCCATTTGAGGGAGTTAGACGATGACTAGGAGAGCTGCTCTGTAGGCCTGGGGTTGTGTGTCGCTGGGGAGGGCGCCTGCCTGCGGACGGCTGGGGCCGTGTCGGGGGCTCAGCAACTGGGGGGGCTCAGCATTGGGGGTGCTCGGGGGGGCCCAGCCAGGGGATTCAGCGTGGGGGGACTCTGTGCCGGAGGGCGTAGCTGTCCTGAGTCGGACTCGGCAGGTCAAGCTTTGTGCGTCTCCGTTCCTTTTCCGACAGCCTTCTCGCTCCCTCCGTGTCCCCGTGTGCTGCGGCTGACGTGTGTCTGGAGATGGGTCTGCATTTTAATTTTACGCAGTCGTTTAAAATGTGTAGTTCTTTTACAAAAGAAATTCTGTTCTGAATCTTCTGAAGCAATGAATCGATTCCTAAATCGGTTGAAGGTTTCCCGTGTCCTGTTTGGTTCAATAACAAAGACGTGTGTGCGACGCGTGAGGCCCGCTAGTGCAGGAGCCGGAGTGACGCAGGCGGGTGCCACGCCCGCGCTGTCTCACGGAGGTTCTGCCTTTCAGATGACGGCCCCTCATTACCAACCAAACAGAATGAGGAGTTCCGGCCCTTCATTCGAAGGCTTCCAGAGTTTAAATTTTGGTGAGTTCATTCCTGAGGGTGGTTGAGAAAGACTTGTCCTCGGTGTGGCCAGTAAGACTGAGAACAGAGGGGTTTTGTTCTAGTTCGCCAGCAAAGACTTCTTCAAAAATGAGAGTTTTATGGTGTGTGTTTCGAACATTCATCCAAAATGTGAGTCGCAGTGGGTGGGGCGTGGAGGCAGGTCACAGGGACCTCTGTAGGCGAGCCCAGGGCCTCGTGGCTCTTCGGAACCAGCAGAAGAGAAGCTGCTTCTGGGCGGAGGGTCGTGGGTATATCCTTACGTGGCCTCCGGAAGGACACGCGCACGGGCTCTGGCCGCCCTGCTCGGACTGGCCGGCCTGTGTGCTGCTCCTCCCGCCGCCTCCCCTGCCCTCCTGCTCGGGGTGTCCGCACAGAGGCAGGGCTGGGCCCTTCTGGGTGGACACAGCCTTGGGGAGACCTGCTTTCACCAACGTGCTGGGGTGGGGCTCCAATGGGACTGGCTTGTCCCCCAGGCCTCCCGGAGGTGGTGACATCTGTGTGATGTTGCACAAGGACGCATGGGACAGGTGGACGGGTGACCCTGCTGTCGTGCACGAAGCGTGCATGAAGGTGACCCCCACCCCATGGAGGCTGTGCCCTCATTTGTCCTGTATTTGTTGGAGCCAAAAGTCAAAGGCACAAGCTGCCCCGTCTTTGTGTTCTTGGTGCTGGGTGTGGGATGCGGCAGCACTCTGCAGGCCGCCCGTCGGGTGTGCAGGGCTGGAGCCAGGGCACTGCGGGCAGGGAGCTGACGGCAGGCCGGCCAGCCCTGCAGGTCACTCCGAGGAAGCTGGCCTTTTGGAGCGGGAGCGCCAAGGAGCGTTTTCAGTAGAGCCGTGAGCCCGATGGGCTCGGCGCAGAGCTGAAGGGGGCTGCCCGGGGGCCCGGGGTCTCAGCAGTGCATGGTCCGGGGGTGGGCCTGCCGGGCGCCTGGGGCTTATTCCAGGGGGCAGACGTGAGGTGCGTGTGGGCCTGAGCAGTTGCACGTTTTCACTGAACGTTTCATACTCTAATTTTGGAAGGTGACGGGGGCTTTCGCGGGACTAAGGGACTGCCGTGTGGTGGTTCCGTGTGGCGCCCCCTGTAGGAAACACCGCGCCACTGCTGCCCCAAGCAGGGATGCTGCCGCAGCCCGAGGTGGCCCGGCAGCTGGCCGCGCTGACCTCCTCCCTTGCTTTAAGGCACGCGGCGACCAAGGGCATCCTCGTGGCCATGGCCTGCACCTTCTTTGAGGCGTTCAACGTGCCGGTGTTCTGGCCCATCCTGGTGATGTACTTCATCATGCTTTTCTGCATCACCATGAAGAGGCAAATAAAGGTGAGCGCGGGCGGCGGTGGGCGCAGAGAGCCCCGCTCGGGTCTTGACTGTCCTTGGAGCATCACAAAGCCTTGGGCCATAGGCGCATGGCACAGCCCCTTGCTGCCAAGGGCCAACACAGATGTGTCCTGTGGTGCAGCTGTGTGTCCCCCCCCTCCCAGACCGCTTGCTCCCTGGGGGCCCAGTGGGAGACGCCCTCGGTTCTGCCATGCTGGCCTCACTGGCACGTCGTCCTGGGGGCTCAGAGCCCAGGGCCCACCCGTCAGCGAGTGTTACGCCGACATCACTCTCAAACGGCTCCCAGGGCGGCTTTATCCCCATGCCTCTGGGGGTGTCGTAGGGGTCCCCAGCCCTCCTGGCCCGGCCCCTCCTGCATGCAGGGGGTCATGACCCCTTTCCCAGACCCTCGGGATTTCCAGTGAGCTCGGGAGGGTTTTGCTGTGTCACCGGTGGGGAGGGGACTAGAAGCTGGTTGGCTCCCTGGTTTCCTTGCCCTGTGCGTGGAGAGGGTCAGGATTCAGATTTGGAGGAAACGTAGTTGGTGGTGAAGCCGCTCTGAAGCGAGTGTCTCTGTCCCCAGCACATGATCAAGTACCGGTACATCCCGTTCACGCACGGCAAGAGGACGTACAAGGGGAAGGACGACGCGGGCAAGACGTTTGCGAGCTAGACGCCGGCCGGACCGCGGGGCCGAGGACGGGTCTGAGCCATTGTAACAATGCCTTCTTCTGCACATAAAGTAGTTGGTTTCGAGGGAGTCGAATTTTCTTTTTAAAAAGGAGCTTCAATTATTTGTAACTGAAATATCAGGTTCTTGAAGAAACTGACCTTTAAACCAAATTGCATTGATTTATTTTTCAGTGACATTCAAGTGTTCAGATGGACAGAATTCTAGTCAACAGCTGGCTGGGCGGACAGTCAGGTGGGGGCGTGGGGAGGGGCGGGCGGCCTGGAACAGACCTGCGCAGCAGCAGCGGGTGGTGCCCAGCTGCCCCTAGCCCGATGCCCTTGGCCCCGTGACCCAGCTGGAGGAGGACGCGAACCTGATTCCTGCGTGTTGGAAGAACGTTGGGAAGGTGATCCCCAGTAACGCGGGTCCCAGTGCCGGCGTCCCGGCTCGTCTCTGGTACCGGAGAGGTTCACGTTGGTCTCTATCAGTAATGACTCAAACTTTGTTCTTAATCACCACGATTGCTTTTGAGGGCCTGGAATTATAAATATATATATTCTATTTTAATTGTTTGGAATTATTTTGACACATTTCTTTGATACCCGAAGAGTTGTTTTTGATTAATTTGAAGTTGTTCTCACGCAGTGGCCCCTTTACAGAAACGCTGGCAAGGGCAGACCGGTTTGTGGGTTTTAACACACGGCTTCTCACTTTCTACGGGAAAACAGAACTCTGACCCGCATGTCAACTTTTTTGATGTGATAAAAACAAATACTCGTAAACATTTTACTAAGTGACTTTTTAATTCCAACTTTATTAAAGACAGTGTCCCCTTTCTTGTGGAGTCTTTATCTGAAACACAACAGCTTGCCGCCCGTGAGCAGGCGCTGAGCTGGGCCGGTCCCTGGGGCGCAGCGGCGAGGGGCAGGCCGTGGGCCGCCTCCTGGTCTCAGGCGCTGCGGACTCGTAGCTCTGCCCAGTTTCCCATCCGTCTCAGGGTTGTAGGCACTGAATGCGTTTACTGTCTGGCTTTTTGGGGCCAATTTTTACGTATCTGAGATGGAGCTCCTCTCGCTTCTAGGAGGCCATATGAAAACCTTTTACGTGCCTGATCGCGGATTTTAATCTTGGCATTCAAATGATGTCCTGAACCGGTACCTTTGATACAACACTGTGGTACCTGAAATGCTGGAACTCTGGACACTTGTTTTTCATACCGTTTTCCTGCTACATGCTCAGGCCTAAGTGATAGGAAACTGTCTGCGCTTGGTCAGGCGTCCGTAAAGGCCCTCAGGAAATGAGGAGCCTCCCTCCTGAGGCCCCTACTCAGTCTGGCCTGTGGTCACGGGGGCCTGTCTCAGGTGGCCAGCCCGTAGTAGCTGAGGAGTGTGGAGCAATGCATCCCTGGAAGCCCGTGTCCACTCAGATCCCGGAGTGGTCTGCACAGGCCTCTGCCGGAAGCCTGGGCCACAGCCTCGCACAGGGCATGGGACATCCTGACCGCAGGTTCTCGTCCTTTATGAGATGGGACCTTCCGTCCACCCTGATGACATTCTTACCACCCACGCTTCTGTGGAACTCGTTTCTTACGGAAGCTCGTGGCAAAGTACAGTCTCTGGCACAAGTTAAATACTTTGTTTAAAAGACCCGAAGATAACAAAACGGTGGCAGGAAGTAGGCTGGACACAGCAGTGACCTGGTGTGAATAGCCAGCCTGCCCAGGCTCAGGGAGAGCTCAGCTCTGAGAGGCAGCTGTGGGCTAGGCGTGAAGAAGGCGGAGAACCTCCCTTGCAGGCTGGCTGTGCACCCCGAGCCCTGGGCAGGCAGATCTCGGCCAAGATGCGGACTTCGTCCTCCAGAACAGCAAACAAACCTGACCGTGTATGAAAAGGCACGAGCCAGGTGCTGCAGGTGGAGACCTGACTCCTTGGGGTCTTTCCGCTCCTGTGAGCGGACGTGCCCGAGCCACCAAGCGGCCTGCCTCTGCCGACGAAGGCAAGGTTTCCAGGTCAGCGGGGCTGGCGGACTGACCAGTGGGTAAGCCCCGTTGTCTGCTGTTCCCACAACTGCCCCTTTGGGCCAAACCCCAACCGTCTGCTGTGTGCCTGATACAGACTCCTCTTGTCATCACGTGAATGGCTGGGCCCACTTCTGGAACCAACTTTCCACTGTATGGTTTGGGGACGGGATGGAAACCACCTTGTCCAACAGTCCAGCTCCTGAAGAAGTGACCCAGATGTACCGTGGTGGGGGGGGGGGAGCGGACCCCCTGGCGGGCTCTGCCCCAGCTGCTGCTCGCCACCTGCACCGCTTGGGGCTAGGGGCGGCGGAGCGGGGATGTGCCAGCCCACACTCGGCAGAGACCTCAGACCTGCCACCCAGCAGGCAGGTCCAGCTTCCGTCCCCGAGCTGCTCGTGTAGTTTCTCACGTGACATGAAAGAAAATCAGAGTTAGGAGATTCCTGTGCAAGTAAAAGCGACCTTGAGAGTTGACGGGGTTTCTCTCCTGATGCTGATTCCCCGGTGCCTCTGCCCTCTGTCGGGCTAGCGGTAGTGCCGCAGGTAGACGAGCTTCTGCGGAGGAAACTTCTCCCTGCAGAGGGGGCACTCCGCCTGCAGGGGAGGAGGAGGGTCAGGGACCCTGTGGCCAGTGCGGACCCCAGCACGGGCCCTCCCCCACCGGCACCTGCAGTAACGTGGGAGGTGCACACGTCTCTCTCAACTTCAAATGAAAACCCATTTCAAAAAAGCATTTTTTTCAGAAGTCACAAACCTGAAGGGAGGGCCTTAACCCGGGGGTAGTGGGGCGTGGAGCTGGGAGCAGAGGCCAAGCCAGGGAGGCGGCCGTCTGTCCACTCGGCTGCTACAGAGTGTCGTGCTGGGAGGAGTGTGTGGGGTCCTGTCTGGCTCCGTCCCAGGGGCCCCGCTCCCAAGGACAGGCTGGACTCCCTCTTGTCCCCAGGAAGGTCCACTCATCTCCCACTAGGCGTTCCTGCCTGGGGCCACCTGCTTATGAGAGACGGCACCTGTGTTCTTGGGGGATTCCCTCAAAATGGGGAGCAGGAGCCCCAAAGTGGAGGCTGAGTGGGACACTCCCAGGGACCCACATGGTGCTATTTCTAAGTGACGGCGGCCAGGCTGAGGCCGTGGCCCCTGTGAACCCCGGACCCGGGCTCTGAGGAACGCCCCTTGGCCAACTGCCGGAGGTGAGGGTCCTCAGGTGAGAAGAGGAGGTGCCGACTGAGGTGCACATCCCGCCCCTCGTCTACCCGCCTCACCTGTGCAGCCCCGAGAAAGCTCGATCTGGGCTGGGCCTGGGCGGCAGGGCTGCTGGGGGCCCAGAAACCCCACCCCTCATGGGCGTTGGCGCAGCTGTAAGAGATGGTGTGGCGGCCCCTGCTCTGGCCACGGGCATGACCCTGAACGGAGCTCCCACCCACACAGGCCGTCCCGGCGGGGCATCCGCCTGGCTAGAGAAGGTCCTGCTCCTGCAGGCTGGCCGGGCTTCTGAGTGGCGGGGCTGGGGGCTGGGGCGACTCCAGGAATGGAACCGCATGGCCCGGCTGCTGTCCCCACCTCCCAGCAATGCCTCTGGACGCGCGGCTGGAGCCCCATCAGGGACGTGCAGGCATGTCCCGTCTGCGGTCCATCCTAAGACAAACCTGGGACAGGCTTCCTGATTCCTGGACAGCCTCCTGGGCCGGCCCGCCCACCCGCCCGTGAGGCCGGCGCTACGGGACCACCACTGCAGACGCTGGGGAACACCCACCTTGGCGTGGCACCACTGGGTGATGCACTCCCAGCAGAAGAGGTGGCCGCAGGGCGTGGCTGTGGGGTGTTTGCGCTCCTCCAGGCACAGCGTACACGTGGAGTTTCTGGAAACGGCTTTCTCTTCCGCGTGGCTCCTGGCGGCGGGGCAGGGAGACACAAGATCTCACCACGATGTCCCTGCGATGCCGGCTCAGAGCCCCAGCAGCAGTGCTGTGCACAAGGCTGCTCAGCCCCTGCCGCCGCCCCCGCCCCCACCCCCACCCCCGCAGGGCTGCAGCAGATGGGCTGGGAGCCCCCCTTGTCCCCTCCCCCCACACCTGCGGAGAGACAGGCCTCGGTGCAGCTTCCACTCCCGCCGGGCTCGCTGCCTCTGCCGGAAGCCGTATAGCTGCAGGCCCACGGAGAGGGCCAAGTGCAGCAGGGAGAGGACCCCTAGCAGCCTGTAGCTTTCTCGAGCCCTCGGGTCCTCCGCGGCCGGAGAGTGCACACGAAGCTGTCAGGGACCCCAAGGCACAGTCACATGATCAGTTGGCACAACCCCCTGGCGGTAGTGTCCCATCGAACGAGGCCAAAACCTGCCCTCCTGGCACAAGGGGGCACAGAGCACGATCACGGGGTCTCTCTGCTGAGTGAGGGGGGCAGGAGCACCTCGCCCGGTCTGAATGCAGGTGGGGGCCGCTGCTGGACAGCTCAGGCCCTCACTCTGGAGGAGACAGCGAGTGCTGAGCCACGGTGAGGAAAACAGCCACAGGGCTCCAAGTCTGCAGTCCAGTCCCTATGGCTGCAGGCGATGATCTGGGGGTGGGGGGCGTGCATCGGGGGACTCACAGCTCAGAGGAAAGTGCCAGCAGGGAGTCCCGAGCACGGCAGCCCAGGGAACAGGAGGAAAAGCCGCGCAGGCATGGCTGCTAACCTGCTTCTCTGTCACGTGAACAGAGCAGCTCCTGGAGGACACCTGGCTCCCCTAGTGACGGGAGACCGTCGGTGTGACACCGTGGCTAGTGACATGCCCAACATCGGACCACACCCCCAAAGGGAAAGTCCACTCCTGGTCTCCCTCCCGTTAGCTGGAGCCCCCCAGTCAGCCAGACCCCACGTTTCCGTGCAGAGAAGACCCCAGGAGCGCAAAACCCTCTCTGCCTGGGTCGAGGCCGTGCGTCTGGCCCCTCTGCTGCGGCGGCTCGGCGTACACCCTAGCTAGTGCTGGGGCAGCGAGCTGGCGGCTCTCGTGAGTGCGTACACTGAGGGCTGAGGTGGGACCGGAGGAGCAGGTGCTCTGGACGGTGCTGCCAAGTGAAGCGAGAAAGGGGGTGACCCTCGAGATCAGGGTCCTGAGCTGAGACTTCCTGTGTGAATCTGGAAGCAAAGGCACCAGGACAGAAACAGAATGAAAGGTGGGATTCCTTGGCAGGCTCAGCCCAGGGAACGTCCTGGTGGTGACACGAGGCTGACACCTGAGCCTCAGGCAGGGCAGCTGTGCAGGAGGGGGCGTGGGCCCGGGGGCTTGGAGCCCGGGGCCGGCGTCTTGTAAGTGCCGGCAGCAGGGAGGCAGATGAGCCTTTCCCTCAGGGTTGACTTTCTAGGGTCTGCCAGCAAACGCGACGCAGTAAAACCGTGTTTTTCAGGAGAAGATCCTGGCTCCAGCCCTGTGACCGTGCCCGCCGCCGGAAGCTGAACACACAGCAGCCAGAGGCGAGCAAGACCCGACAGCACCGGTGACTTACGTAAGTGACTCCTGTGAGCCTCTTGGCCAGGTGGTAGAAGGCCCCGTGGATGTAGAACCAGGCAACGTGGAGCCGCTGGAGACAGCCAAGGCCCTGCCTGAGCACCACTACCGCGCGCAGGAGTGTCCTCTTCTGCGGCTCCGCCAGGGTGGCCGTGTGCTGGCGCACCCAGTGCCCGGCTCCAGACCGGCCACGCCTGCCCAGAGTCAGGCTGCCCTGCGAGGGCCTGGGGCTGTCGGCCTCCGCCTGCAGCTCGAGCTCCAGGTGCAGCAGGGCCTTGTCCAGCAGGTAGGGCAGGACGGTGTGCAGCACCACCAGCATGCCACGGCGCAACCTGGAGGGCACTCTGCTCCGGGACGGGTCCACCTGGATGACGCCCACATACTCCTCCCCGAGGGTCTGGTAGCCTGCCGGGTGAGGGTGTGGGGCAACCCACCTGAGAAACTGAGGCAGGGGCCTGCCATCCGTTTCTTTCTCCCTGTACTGGATTTTGCTGTCAGGTGTCAGACGCTCCACTGGCCCTGCTGACCCTGCCCTGCGACAGGGCTTAGTGCCAGGACCCCCGTCGAGCCACAGAACTCAGCTACAGAGAAACTGTCCCACGGGCACCCTGGGCAAAGTCGAGGGCAAAGATCCCCAGGAACACAAAAAGGAACAGAGAAAGGCACAGAAGTGACACCCTGGAAGTTTCCGAGGCTCCAGTTGGGGCTCAGGCCTGGCCTCTCCTCCAGGGGAGGGCCCCAGCGTCCCCTCCTTCCCGAGGCTGGTCTGGGCCAGCTGCAGGGACACTGGGAAGCAGCTCCAGGAGCTTCTCACTCTGCGGGGCGGCACGCGCACCCCACCTCCGGGCCCTGGTCTCCGGGGCCCACCGGGGCTACCTGCAAACGTGGTGAGGCCGAAGTAGGCGACGTCGGACAGCAGCTCCACCTCCCTCCTGCACTCCAGCCACCTCTTCGCACCTGAGAGGGCGGGCGCCGGGCGGGCGGTTAGTCCAGTCCCTGCGCGGCTCCTCCGGCCGCCAAGGTCCGGCCGCCAAGGTCCAGCCGCCGCTCCACAGGCCGAGACCGTCCCACAGCGCAGTCCGGGCCCCCGCGGGCGTCCGTCCCCGCCGGGCCGGGTCTCCGGAGGGCCCCCGCCCCCGCCCCGCAGCGCCGGCCACCGTCCCGGCCCCAGACGGGCCACAAGCGCAGGGCGGGGGGCGGCGACCCGGAGCCCCCGCGAGGCGGCGGCGGCCCGGGCGACCTCCGACGCGCCCACGGACCCCCAAGTTCCGCCGCGACACGGGCCGGAGCCCGACCCGGGAACGTCCGGAACTGACCGGGCGGCGTCTGCGAAGCGCCGAGAGCGGCAGAGAGGCCGGAGCGGGCCGCGGCGCAGCCACAAGCCGCTTCTCCCGCCGCTCTGCGCCCCCAGCGCCGCGGCCCCCGCGCGCCGCAGGCCCGGGCTCACCCGCCAAGCTGTGCAGGGCGCCGCCCGCCGCGCCCCGGAGCCCGCCGCGGTAGTAGTCGTCTTTCTGCGCCGCGCGAACCACCTGCGCGGGGCCGGCGGCTGCGGGCGCCATGTCCGCGACGCGCGGGGACCCGGGAGCCAGCTGGCCACGCCCCCGCGGGCTCAGCCTGATGACGCAGAGGGCGGCGCCGGCCTGGCGCGACCTAGCGCGGGGGTGGAACCGACGGGCTGCGTGCGGGGCGGAGCCGTTCGGCGCCGGGGGCGACGTGAACGCGGGCAGGGACCGGGGGCGGGGCCGCGAGGGGGCGTGGCGACGTGAACGCGGGCGGGAATGGGGGCTGGGGGCGGAGCCATGAGGGTGGAAGGCGACGTGGGAGCGGGCAGGGGCGGGGGGCGGAGCCGTGCCGCGCTGGAGGCGACGGGAACGAGGGCAGGGCCCGAGGCCGGGGGCGGAGTCCGGGAGGGAGAACCAATGAGGGCTGGGGGCGTGGACGGAGCGGGGCCTCGGGGGCGGGGCCGGGAGTCGGGGGTGTGGCGAGGGCGGGGCCCGGTTCTGGCGCGTGGGCGTCTGGCGGGGTCCCGGCTCCGAGGGTCGCTGTGTGGGGAGCGAGCAGGACTCGGGGGTCCACGGTGACGATGACCGGCCGGGCGCCGCCCCTCCTCCAGCGGGCCGCCGGGCGCTGGGCTCCGCGCGGGTCCTGCTCTTGGAGGAGCGGCCCGGGGAGGCCGCACGCGGAGGGCGAGCGCTGGGCCTGCCCGAGGGCCCGCCGCAGGCCGCCGCGGCACCGGAGCCGGGGCGGGGCGGTGGGGGTGGGGGGGCGGGGGGGGGGGGCGGGGGGCGGGGCTGCACCTGCGGCGCGGCCGCGGGAGGGCAGGGCGCGCCCCAGGCCCACCTGCGTGGCGTCAGGCCCGGCCGCGGAGGGAAGCCCCGCGCACTTTCGGCTCCGCAGGGCTGGGGAGCCGCCGAGCCGCACCGACCTTGCCCGGGGCGGCGGGGGTGGGGCACGGAGGGCGGGCCGGGCCGCAGGCTGGGCCCCACGGGCTGCCCTCTTCTGCGGGCACGCGGCGCGCGGAGAAGCCGCCAGGCTGCGGCCGCGCTGGGGAGACCGGCCCGGAGCTCACGGGCGGCCCGCGGGCTGTGGGCTCCTCCGAGAGGGAAGGCGCGGCCTGGGCGGGTCCCACAGTCCCTCCTGCCGCTGGAGCCCCCGTGCCCTTCTGGAGCCGAGCCCCTGCCCCTGGCCGTGTTTCCTGGAGACCGAGGCTGCCTGAGGCTTTAGTGGGCAGTGCAGGGTAGACCCCTCGGCTGGGGGCGGCCGGTGGAAGACCCCGAGTCCTTCACAAGTCTCTGCCCAGCTGCGTCCACCAGCCTGAAACCTCCGCGTCCTGGTCCCAAGGAAGCCCCGGCCGGTGGGTTTGCACAGACAGCCCCGCGCACCGGCACCGGCTGCGGTGGAACTCTCCTTCCCTCACTGGGAAAGTGCCCACCCGCCCGTGGCCACTGCTCAGGACGGTGCCTTCCGGGCAGCTCCCCTGCTGCGGCCTCCCGCCTCGGCAGGGCAAGGCCAAGAACCATGCGACCAAACCAAGTGTGTTGTTCTGGGACCTGGGTCCCCACAGGGTTCAGACTCAAGTTCCCAACCCCGGGGGCTGCCCCGGGGGCCCTAAGAGGACTTCGGATTGGAGTCAGAAGGCAGAGCGGCCGGCAGGTGGGGCCGTCAGCCCATCGGCTCCGCCAGGTCAGTGGGCAGACTTTCCGGGGTTCAGGGAGTGAGTTTCACGGTGGCAGAGTGACTCTGACCTCCTCCGTCAGGAAGGCAGAGAGCTGTGTGGACCCGCGTGGGGCTGAGGTGGCCGACGGGAGTCCAGCCCTGGTGTGGGGCTGCTGTCTGTGGACTGGGCATTCCGTAAGGGGTTGCTCCATTTTTAAACGGAGTGTCCCGTGGCCGCCGAGCCATTGGCTGTGCTGATCTCTGACTCAGCCAGTCTCTGACCCTCCCAGCTGGCCCTCGGTCACTTACAGGGAGCTCTCGCTTACACACAGGCTGCCTTAAGCCCCGGACCTCTGTTTTCCGCGCTGTGAAATGGGAACACTGATAGAATTAGCTGGTGTTTATTAGGGGCCCACGACGGCAGCGCTCGAGTCACCTGGGTCCCAGCCACGCGTGGAGCAGGAATCTAACTCACAGCATATAGTGTCCCCCGTCCCTCCTCCTGGATGTCTGCTCCGGCCCCTCTCGGGAGCCCCGCTGCGTACCTCAACCTCGGTCCTCCCCTCATCTCCCACCTGAACCCAGCGCCACCCAGCGGCCTAGGGGGCCGCCCAGGGGTCCGCTGGGCAGCTTGTCTGTCCCTCTGCTTCGCCAGGGAGGCCGGCTCCACCTGGCATAGCCTCCCTGCTTGGGTGGCCGTTGTATCGCCAAGCCCGGCACGCACAGGTGCTGAGGAAGACAGTGCCGGCAGGAGAGAAGGAAAAACCGTGTGGGTCAGCTCATTGCCCCTTACCAAGGCTCGGCATGTGACTCCCTCCGCTGTCGCCAGGGTTCAGGAGCTTCAGGTCAAATGCCAGGTGGGGTGCGTCCCTGTCCTGGACTGGGAGTGGGGGTTCCCAGGCAGAGGTGTCAATCCAGGCGGACACAGGATGATGGAGAAGGCTGTGTGTGCGTCCCTGATGGGGCAGGAGCCCTGCGGGTGCTAAGCAGAGGAGGGCACTGCTGCCTTGTGGGGAGCAGCTTCCGGACAAACACCGAGGACAGGCTCCTTCGCCCCGTGACTGCCCGGAGGGCTTGGCGGCCCAGGAATGCACCTCACTCCACCGGCTGGCAAGAACATCCAGTGGCCGCGAGTGGGCAAGGGGTGGGGGCAGCCTGTGGACGGGAGGGCAGCACCCCAGAACAGAGCCAGGGCTACACAACCCTGGGACTCCTGCCGGCCCCCTGAGCAGAGGCCTTCTTAGCTGAGGGGTGGAGGTCCCATAGCACTGCCCCGTTGGGGGGCTTGTCAGGTGGGGTCAGGACGAGGGGCCAGAGAACCGAGCCTGGGCCTGGGGCTCGGCTTTGTGTGGGAGGTGATGTCCATGATTCAGGGCGCCAGAGGGTGGCTGGGGACCAGTGTGTCCTCGTGCTGGTCAGGGATGGCATTTCCCTGGCAGAACAGCATGTCTGGCAGGAGCAGAGCCAGCCTGGCGCTGTGGGGCTCGGAGCCATGGTCAGGGTTCCACCAGAGCCAGGACAGGAAGCCGAACTCGGGCTGGGGGAGGAAGGGGTTACCGTCATGTGGCAGAGCTAAGCGACCAAAGGTCAGAGAGCTCTTCTCGGGTAAAAGCAGGCACCAGGCAGGTCCCAGGTCTGTCCGGTCCCACAGCTGTCCCTAATGGCCTTGCCTGTTGCTGGACGGGCACGGGGTCTTCACGCGGGTGCGGCCATCATCCCAGACTGAGCTGGCTGGTGTAAGACGCTAAGGGCCCAAGAAGAGACTGCTCAGGAGGGTTTCCTGGATGAGGAGGCTTTGCTCTGGCAGAAGGGGGGGAGGGCTCCCTCCAGACAAGAGAGAGGGGTCTTGCGAGGCTGCAGGGAGAAAGAAAGTGGGGGGAAGGCCAGGCCCCTGCAGAGTGGGGTTCCCAAGAGCGAGGACCCATGGACCAGGGAGAGCCCGATGGGGAAGCCTCAGCACGGCCGCAGGCCGGGCAGGGTGTCGGGAGAGGCACTGGTCACCCGCGCGCTCCCCTCACTCCAGCCAGGGGTGTGGCCTCCGTCCTGGGGAGCTGGCAGGTCAGGCCTGTCCTGGGGCCGTGTCCTGGCTGGGGCTGTGGGCGGGCGGCCACTTCTGAGGGACTGGGTCCTGGAGGCTCCTCGTCTCTCCTGGGGTGCCACTGTCCTCGGGCAGCCTCTTCGTTGTGGCTGCCGCGTCTGGGCAGGTCCCCACCTTTCCTGGGTCTCCGTTTCCTTGTCTGCCGAAGGAGGCCGTGGAGGCACTCAGCTCCCTGGGCTCCGGGAGCTGCAGGGCCTGGCTGCGGTGCTGGGGGGCATGGCCCTGGGGGCCTGAGTGGCTCGGGGTCCTGGGAAGAGTGGGCAGCAGGTGGTGAAAGCCTCTGCGGGCAGAGCCAGCGTTTGTCTGGGTGCCGGTGCTGGGGAGGTCAGTCTGGGGGAACCTCCTGACCTGCTCCCTGCTCTGTTCCCGGTGCAGGCCCCGGCCAGCAGCAGGGGCTCCCCCCTGTGGAAGGCGGAGGGACTGCATGGACAGGTGACCCAGGGCAGGGCAGGCGCTCCTGGGGGTCCCGCCGGTGGTGTCTCCTCCGGGTCAGGGCTCTGGGAGCACGTGCTCAGCGTCAGTGGTGCAGCCACTTGGTTCCTGAACGTGGGTTTGCACGACATCAGCAGCCGTCAAGGGCAGCAGCTCCTTCTGGTTCCTCCGGCCCCGTTCGGGGTGCAGCCCCGTGAGCCGGGAAGAGGCGGATGGGAGATTTCTGCGGCAGAGTTGGAGAACCGAGGCTGTCGAAGGCCCACGACCTTCCTGGTCTGAAGCGACAAGGGCCACGGGGCCTCATGCACATGTGGGACGGACGCTCCGCGTGTGGCCCAGGGGGTGCTGTGAGTGTGCCCTGGGGTTCTCCTGTGAGCAGAGAGGCCGGTGGGCGGGGCTGAGGCCTCCAGCAAAAGGCTCTGGGTGTTCCGGCCGGTCCGCACGCTCATTGCTCTGCCCGTTTATTGGCTATAAACTGACAAACAGGCGTGACCTACCTTATGTGTCTCCAAAGGCCGGGGCCGGGTGGGGCCCACTGGATCTGGTGGCTCTGGGCACATGGTGGGGCTGAGCGCCCGGCCAGCACCTGGTCCCCCCGTCCTGTCCTTGCTCTGGAACCTTCAGAGGCTCCCCAGTGCCTGAAGACAGAGTTCTGGGTCTGACCTTGGCACTGGAGGTCCCGTGGATATTATGGGCACCTTGAAAAGAGGGGCGCAGGAACATGGGTGCCCTGATAGGCAAAGGCTGCTCCCGCCCACAAGGACACCTTCAGGTCCCTCCAGGCTCCCGCCCCGCTGCACTCACCTTCGCGGGCATGGTCCCCTGCACGGTGGTCTGCTGCCTGCCTCCTTGAGATGTGAGCCACACGAGTGTGGCACTTCTGACGGGTCACTGCGGGGTCCTGGTTCCATGAGGGGCTTCGGAAGTGTTCCTAAACAAACAAGAAAGGAACAAAGCACCTCTCGTTTTGGTGCCGAGGGCAGGAAAGGGCGCCCCCAAACAGTGGCTCCTGGGCTGGAGGCCGGCAGGGTCCATGCAGCCTTCCCCAGCCCCTCCTTCCCCTTGATCTGTGGCCCAGCAGGTGGTCTGGGCGCTGTCAGGTGAAGGGGAGCCCAGCAGGCAGGACTTCGGGAGGTGCCCCCAAATGAGACGCGAGCTCCTCCGGGCTAATCCTTGGAGGATGCCGGGAGCCCCATCGCAGTTCTGTCCACACTGGGACCGGGGCTCCGTGCCAGCCCTGGGCCCGCGGATCACAGGGCCCCTTCTTCCCTCCTCTGCTCTGGAGCTTTTTGGCAGCTTGGCTGGTGGGTATGGGGTTGCCTCAGGGTGTGTGGTCATTGATCAGGAACTCAGGGAGCTCTGGGTTAAGGACAGAGGGATGTGGGGACCGGCCCTGCGCCTCTGCCCTCCTCCTGTCCCAAACCTCAACTTACCTCTCGATGTCAGCAGACTCTGGCCCCCACCCCAGAGACTCAGCATCTCATCTGGGCTGAGGGGAGCTGTCAGATGGAGGCATTCAAGGCAGGGTCTCTGCTGTCCCTCACGGGCCCTGGGCTGTAGGATTCCATTTTAACCCCTGCGCAGAACTGCCCCCTTACGTCTCCGCCTGCGGCTGCCTGTCAGGCCCGAGTGGCCCTCGAGGGGAGAAGATGCAGTGCAGGCGGGGCAGGGGCTCCGGCCCGCGGGCGGGGTGTGGGAACTTCCTGGGCCTGCCTGTCTCCAGTCGTGAGGCGTGCCCTGCCCACAAGGGTGTGCTCCCGGTGCGAGCACGGAGGCGTCCCCAGGCACGGGGGTCCCAGGGCGTGATGACCGGGAGGGACCTGCCCGCCAGGGACCTGCCCGCCTGCCCGCCTGCACGCCAGGCTGGGCTTCTCCAGGCCCCCGCGGGTGGACCGTGCGCCTGCCGTCTCCTGTGGGGGGAGGGGCAAGCAGCACCCTGCTCGACGGGGGAGGAAACCAAGGCTCAGAGAAGCTCCTGGGCTGTGCTTTCCAGCGCGTCCTGACCCCAGGAGTCCTCAAGCACAGAGGGCCGCAGGGGCCAGTCCTCACGACGGATGGCCACTTGCCTGTCTGGTCCCCCCGGGATGTGCCCTGGTGGGTTTCAGGATGCATCTTCTGTTTTTGGCATTTCTCAGCACGGATGGGGTGGTTTTGCCGGAATTTTAAAAAATCAGTCTTAGCAGAGCACAAGGCGGTCTCCGGACCCGTTTCCAGGCCGAGCCGTTTCTGGGGTCCCCGGGGTGTTTGGTGCTGTGGGGACTGGGTCGTGCGCACGGGCTCGCGAGCTGGCTGCGACACACGGCCGCTGTTAAAAAAAATCAAATTAAACTAATTAAATTACGTGAAACATGTGAGTTGTATCAGAAACGTGAGGTGACGAACGGTCACACTTCTGGCCTCCTCATCTGTCACGCCCGCTGCGGTCGGCACCCTCCTCTCAAAGCCGCGGGGTCCCAGCGTCTGCCCGGCGGCCGTCCCCGGGACGTCGGTGGCTGCGTTTCCTCCAGGCGCATGTACGTGGAAGTTGGCCGACAGCGCCCAACCGCCCACCGAGGGTTTTGCCCCCGGGAGCTGCTGGTGAATCGTACCAATGCCTCCTGGTTACGATTATTATCTGGTATTTACTTTGCCAAGTATGAAAACTCGTCATCTAAAAGAATTCTCTCGACGCAGTCTTCCTGGATAACCGTGGACTCATCACGCGGCTCTGCAGAGAACGTCTCTCCTCGGCTGTTGAGGTGGACTTGAGAGCCGTGCGCGGCGGCTTCCGGGGCCCAGGCGGCGGCCCAGCAGTCCCGGGCGTGCACGCGGCCCAGCGAGCGGACGGTACTCCGTCCTGATGACTGCGGCCCCCACGTTGTCCTGTCCGTCCCCGGGACGCCTTATCCTGTCCCTGGAAGTCCGCGGCCCTCCGCCGCCCACCTGCCTCCCCTCAGGAAACCACCCATGTGTTCTCTGTACTTAAGAGTCCGTTGCGTCTTTGTTCGTTGGCTGTGGTGTGGAGGTTCCACGTGCGTATGGAATCACGTGTTTGTCTGTCCCCGACGGGCTGGTTTCGCTTAGCGCGACGCCTCGGTCCACGCACGCCGCGGCGGGTGGCCAGCGCTCCCCCTTGCTGACGGCCGAGTCCTCCGTCGTGTGTGTGGCACGTCTCGACTTGGTGGTGGACACGCGTGTGCTTCCGTCGCGGCTGTGGGACACACGGGGGCTTCACGTCGTCCCGGATCCGTGTTGTGTGTCTGCGGGCAGCGCAGCGGCGGGGTCGCTGGGTCCTACTGTCTTTCTATTTATAGTTTCTGGGGAACTTCCATACTGTTTTCCACAGTGGCTGCGCCTGTTTAAGTTAATATAAATAATATTTTATAAAGAGCAGCTTTTTCCCCCCAAAACCAAATCCAGTGAGAAGGGGGTGTTGCTGTTTGGGGTTGCAGGTCTCTGCCATGCCGGGCAGGAGGAAGGGGCTGGGCTCTGGATCTGTGGCTGCACCGCGGCCACCGCACCTGCTGTCGGGGCCGGGTGGATGGGGCGCACACGCAGGAGCCCCCCGGGAACAGCACGTGGTCCTGACCCCCGCCACAGCCAAGGACGGAGGGGTCGCGGGTGAGCGTGGGGCTCTGCCTCCTCGGTCCCAGTGGTCCGTGTTTCCCTGTGAGTGGATCTCCCTCTATCCGAGCACTGGCAGGCGGGCTGGGGGGCCGGGGCGGGTGGGGGCAGACTTCCTGGACATTGACGCGCCGAGTCTCTGTCCCTAGCGCTGCCACACCGCCGGGAGGAAATGCCTTCAGACGCTTGGAAGCCATCAGACTTGCCGTGCCGGGTACGTGCGCCCCAAAACGCTCATTTCGACTTCAGCTCAAACGTCATGGGCAACAGATCCTGTCGCTTTGCCCCCAGGTGGCAGGCTTGCCCTGCGGGGTTCGGAGCGCGGCGCCCATGGAGACGCACGCAGGGCACCCAGTGCACGGGCTGCAGCTGCTCTTTCCCGCCAATACCGCCCGTGCCCCGCGGCTCACACAGGGCGCTGGGAACCTCAGCTCGCCTTCCAGAAGTCCCCAGGGCAGTGGCTTTCTCTCTGTGACTCTGGGTGCCTGGTGACAGAGGTGGGGGCAGGGGGAGGGCTGACCCGGCGCGGCCTGGAGCCCCGGCCTGGTCCGTGCAGAGCCTCACTCGCCGCCGCGCTGAAGTCGGTGCAGGGGAAAGGAGGAGGCGGTGCGGACAGAGCAGACCGCGTGCCCCGTGCTGGGGGTTCTGGGGACCCCTGGGGCTCCCCGTGGCCGCCCTTTGGGAAGCGTGCCCCCTCGACGGCCTCCTCTGGTCTCTGCCTCCTTGGCTCAGTTCTGTGCTCCCAGGGAGCTTCTCCTTCCGGCTGTTCCCGCGCGGCCTGTCGTCCCTCCTGTGCGTCCCCTGCATAGTGCTGCTGCCGGCCACTTCCCCGCCCTGGGGGCCTGCGTGGTGCTCTCTCTGGGGCAGAGCACCGGGGTCCCAAGCTGGTACCTGTGTCCGGCCTGTTCCCCCCTCCCTGCCCCGGGGGTCGTTCCCGGCCAGTGGACACCAGTGGAGGGAGAGGCAGACCTGGTGACGCCCGACGGGGTTGGGGGCGGTGAGGCCAGAGGAGGAGGTGTCTGGGGGCAGGCAGGGGCTTGCGGTGGGCCCCTCGGCATTCCCGTGGGGAGTCTGCAGGGCACCATGAGGGGGTGCGGCGGGCATCAGAGTCGCGCGGGGAGGAAGCCCCTGGGGCGTGGGGGGACACACACTGGCTCTCCCCATGCACAAGGGCAGCGAGGGTAGGCGGGGCACCACGGACTGGCAGGGGCAGGCGACGGGTCCCTTTGACCCCTGGGGGCTTGGGCAGGTGGCCATTGTGTGGGGTGGGCGTGCCCGTCGGGTGTAAGCGTCGCGGCCCTGGCAAACGGACTTGGGCTGGGCCGCCCTCCCACCTGTCTGGGCCTGGGCTGTATGTCCTGATGAACTAGGCTGGCCCTGGGGGGGCGGGGCCAGGTGGGCCTCTCCGCCCTGTCCCACGGCCTGGCCCAGCCTGGCACTGAACAATGTCATCTGTGAGTGGTCACCTGTGGGCAGTGGCCAGTTTCCAGGACTTGACGTTGGTCTGGGTGGGAGTCTGGGCAGAGGCTGAGCGCCAGAGACAGGAGGGCCCCCTCCTCCCCTGGGGCCCTCCCAAGGAGGAAGCGGCTCGGCTGAGGGCCGTGCCTCCTGCCCGCAGCGCCCACTCCCGAGGCTGCTGACCCGGCCGCGGGCCCCCAGACTGTCAGGGGGCCCAGTGTGCCAGTGTGGCTGGAATGGGGGGCAGCACGGGGGAGCCTGGCACGGCTTGAGGGGCAGGGGTCGGCGGGGTGGGGCTCCGCTCACACGGCCAGGTGCGGCCGGGCTTATGCCAAGGGCTGACCTCACGGTCCGTAACGGCCGCGCCCCGGCTTGCGGTGGGGTGCTGTTGCCTAATTAGGTTCTGCTGTGCCAGCCCTGCTGAGCCCCACGCCCGCCCCGCGCTCACAGACGTGTCCGGGCACGGATCCTGGGCTCCCGGGGCGGCAGGAAGCCGCGGTGCCTGCTCGGGGACCCGGCAGTAGCCGGCTGGGACGGCGGCAGGAGCTTGCTCCGACCTGGTGGGCTGCACGATCCCGCTGCCTCCGGTGAACCTGGGCCAGGAGACCCCACACCTGCCGGTGAGCCTGGGGCTGGGGCGCGCAGAGGGGTGACTGGGAGCAGAGGGTGCGCCTGTGAAGGGCTGTAGTGGGCAGAGCCGGGCTGGGGCTGGAGCGACCCATGAGCCCTGGGTGCCCTGGCCTTGGGGCCACCTGGTCTCTCCCCGTGCTCTTCTGAGGCACGGGACCCCAGAGAGCTCATGGCGGGCAAATTCTAGGTCTATTGGAGGGTGCAGGCCAGATGGAGGTTGGGGGGCCAGAGCGGGCCAGGATGAGGGAGGGACAGACTCCTGGGGGTTGGAGGGGGCATCGGAGGCCTGGGTTTCAAGCGTCATGTGCTAAGATTGATCCGAGGCGACCGGGGGAGGGGGGGCGCCGTGGGGAGCCTGGGCCTGCCCACCTTCGGTCATGCTTCCTCCTTGGGCAGAGCACGGCTCTGGGTGTCTGGAGGGCCCAGGTGTCCCGAGGTCTACCCCAGGGCTAGGCCGGGAAACTCTGTCCTGGGCCCAGTGGCCTCCCACCTGGCCTCTGCAGCCCCTCTCTGGCCCCCAGGGAGGAGGAAGCCCCCGCAAGGAGGCAGCCGTGGGTGTGAGGAGAGCTCGCCGGCTGGAGCGGGGGTTCCAAGCTGGAAAGGAGCCTGAGCAGAGGCCAGTGGGCTGAGACTGGGGGGCACAAGGAGGCAGGCAGAGCCTGGGGCCCTTCAGGGTTTCGGAGAACAAAGGGGCTCTATCTTCTGCACAGACCGTCAGGTGGCTGAAAGGGCCTGAGCCCCAGGGCCGGGGGACGGTGCCAAGGGCTGTGGGAAGGGTGAGCGGGCAGCCTGCTCGGCCGTTTCTGGGCCCCGGGGCCCGCCCCACCACGGCCCGCAGCACGCCGGCTCCTCCTTCACAGCCGAAGGTACGGGCTGATTTCTGTGAAGCGATGCCTGTTCTGTCTTTGAACATCATGGAGCTGTGGAAAGGTCCCAGCACCGGGCAACAGTCACGCTTTGGTGACGCTGGGGTGACCGGCCCTCACCTGGGTGGGCTGTTCAGCTCCGGAGTGTGGTGAGCTGGGCTGTCCTACAACAAGTGCCCCAATCCCCCCCGCCGTTGGCCCGGATGGCCGGCAGGCCTCACGCCCGCCGCCCTGCTCTCTCTCCAGGTGTGTGATGTCACACAGGTCCAGCCTCTACTCCAGAGGGGGACGCCGGGGGCCCGGGGGACAGAGGGACCTCAGAGCGGCTTCTTCCGGCCTCCCGCACGCAGCTGGCCCCCGCTGGTGACCCGGGCCAGCCCCATCTCTCGCCTGCTGCCCCCGGCCGACTAGAGCCCTCCACCCTCCACGATGGCTCCCCCACCGGGGGACCCAGGGCCCAATCTGAGGACTGGACAGTCTTTCCTGAACATCAATATTCTGCCTGTGGGTGAGTGAGGCCTCTGGTCAGACACGGACGTGGTTCGGAGTCCAGTCCTCCCTCCCGGGAGAAAGAGTTCTGCCTGTGCCCCCGGAGCAGGGGGAGCCGTGGGCGGGGGCCCAGCACACGATGCCGACGGTGGCCGGTGTGCCCCGTCCCCAGTGCACAAGGGTGACATGTCTTTGCTGGTCTTTTTCCAAGATGGGGGGCTGAGATGGCCTCACCCAAGGACCCAGGCTTTCCTCTAGTTGAGCAGGAATTGTGGTCCAGGAACAAGTGCGTCCAAGGGGGGCTCCCCGCGGCTTCAGGCAAAGGCGATGCAGGCTTCCTGCAGGGCTGGAGCTAAGAGTGGGAGAGGACACCCAAGCAAGGTCAAGGCCCCGCTGCCTGCAGCCCAGGTGTGTCCTCCGCTCAAGGGCCAGGGCAAGGGTGGCAGAGGGAACAGACTTTCCTGTTAGGAAGATGGCTTTGGGGCTGCCGGCTTGCCTGCCAGCTCTGTCCGGGACAGTGGGACCCCTGGGATCCTGGCCCAGCTCGGGGGTCCTCAGCACAGCCGTGCTGTGCATCCCGGGGAGGCTCTCGGTGTCCCTGGGCCCGTCTGGTCTGTGCCTCCCCATGGCCTGGAGGCAGTGGCGTCTGTGGTCTCCGGAATAGGGTAGCACTGGTTTGGAGCATGCGGTCTCCTCTCCAGCTTCCGGAGAGCTGGGGTGCTGCGTGCACACTGGAGCGCTCACGTCTCAGGTACGTGTCTAGAGAAGGTCCTGCCACGTGAAGTGCCACGGAACCACCACCTTACGCTCGTTTGTGGCATCTCGGCTTTCAATGCCTGGAAGCACGCAGGAGTACACGGGTGCAGGCGACCCTGGCCAGGTGGGAGAGCCCCTCCCCGAGGGCAGGGTGGGTGTCGGCAGACTCCAGCTGCAGCAGCTCTCCTGCCATATAATTTGCTTGAGCCAGGGACGGTCTGTCCACGTGGAAGACTCCCATACTGCTTGGTGGGAGCCTGCCGGCCGGGCGAAGCTCTCCAAGAGGCAGGGGGCTTATCCTCTTCCGCCCCAGGACAGCTGGCTGCCATGTCCTGAGTCTCCTGCACCCTGGGTGCAGTGGAGGCCACTGGGGCGCGTCTGTGCCCGGTCCTACGGCTCAGGCCCCTCAGGCCGGGGCGGAGCTGCTACCTTTGGGCTGGGGTCCTGCCAGCCCCTGACTTGGGAGTTTGGGCTTAGAGCCGGGGGCCCTGCTGGCGCCCACCCGGAGTGGGAGAGCCCCCAAGTCCGCTGGCTCTTCCGTTCTTGTCTGAGCAGCAGCGAGTTGGCCTCTGCCGGCTGGTGCAGGGGCCCTGGCTCCTCCTGGATCCTCCTGGGCAGATGGGCAGCGGGTGGGACCCTGACTCTGCTCTCTCGGGAGGTCGGGGAGGAGAGCCAAGAGGGAGCGCCATCGGGGTGAGGCCAGGCCAGCAGGCCCGCGTCTTGGGATGGTGGCCCATGTGCGTGCGTCCCCGTGGGTAGATTTGCCCAGGAGGACCTGCTCGTCCCCAGGCTCTCTGTTGCCTGCTCGGGGGGCGGCCCCTCAGGGTAGCGGCAGTGGAAGTGCGCGTGGGCACGTGTATGTGGCAGGAATTGGCGCGCACCCCGTGAGGTTCTGTGCACGTGTGTGTGTGGAGGGGGCTGTGTGTGCTCCGTGCGCCCCTGTGCCCCGAGGGGCTGAACCCGGCTTGTTCTCCCACATTCCCCAGGCATGTCCCAGCAGGTCTCCTCTGCCAAGGGGACACGTCTGCTCAGAGGCCTACAGCCCCCTGCCCAGGCCCTGGGGCTGCTGCTCTGCTCAGTCTGGGACGGACACCCAGAGAAAGGGGTGGCTGGAACAGAGAACGAGGAGCCCAGGCAGGGCCCTGGGGGGAGGCTGTGGGAGCCAGGGGCCGTGGGGGAGGAACGGGCTTCACCCTCAGACTGCTGCCCCTCGCCCTGGCCCTGTCCCTTGCCTGTCCTACGTCCTGCTTTCTGTCCCCCACCGGTGCCCCCTGTGCTCTGCCTCCCCTCCGTGCCTGGCTCGTGGGTACGGATGCAGATGAGACAGGCCCTGGGCTTGGTTCTGGGCCGAGGGCTGCGGCAGGTCCTTCCGGAAGGCTCCCTGGGGCAGCACCACAGAGCAAAGGCAGGGCAGGAGAGGCCCTGGGCCCTGGAAACAGTCAGCAAGGCCATGGAGCAGCTCGCGTGTCCTGGCGGCTGCTTGGGGACAGTCAGTGGCTATAGTTCTGTTTCCCTGGTGGCCAAAGGGTTCCTCCGGGTCTGGACTGACGTCTGTCCGGTTGCCGTGAGCTGCAGCACCGTCCTGGCTGGTGCCCGCTCAGTCCCAGAGCGGGAGACGGTGTGTGTGTGCGGCGGGGGGAGGCTCAGGGCGTGCCCAGGGGCTGTGTGGCTGGGGTCCGTTCTGGGGTCCTGGCCTCTTGGTCTCGAGGACCTGGGTTGGTGGCTTGTGTGGGGGCAGGGCCGTCACCCGGTGCCTGCTCTGTGCCACCCATGCCGGGACTCCCAGCCGCGTGTCTGCGATGGGCTGCAGGCGCCAAGTTCCTGGTGGAGAAGCGAGTGTGGCCTCAGCCCCGCGGCCCACTTGTGGTGGGGAGAAAGGCCCCTTCCTGCCAGAGCTGAGTGCGTGGACCCCAGCGGCCAGGACCAGGGCTGGGACCGTGGGACAGTGCCCGGAAGGGGCCGTTCCCACGGCAGGTTGCTCACCCTTGTCCTTGAGTATCCGTGGTCGCAGGTCCCAGTTCGAGCGACTGGAAGCTGCTCTGCGGGTGAGGGTCCAGAGACCCCTAGAGCTGCTCTCCGACAACCTCAAGACAAGCATGATGAGGGCCGGGGGTGCCGGGCACAGGCTCTGAGGGGCGGGCGGCACGGGGGCCTTTCCCGGGGCCGGTAGACACCTGAGCTCGCAGGCTGGGCAACTCTCTGGCCCTGACAGACAACACACTGGGCTCTGCAGGGGGCCAGTCAGCTCTTGGTGCCCTGGGGTCCCGATGCTGGGCCAGCCGGGTGAGAGCCAGGCCTTCGGGACTCGGCAGGACAGACACAGAGGCCACACCCTGCCGGACGGGGTGCGCTGCCACACAGGGTGCTGGACAGGGTCTTAGCGGGGGAGCGGGAGTGGCTGTCCTCTGGCCACCTGGTCACAGACCAACACTCCCTCCAGGGCTTTGGAGGCTGCGGTCTGTCCTCTGGGACACGAGCACCAGGTTCACCCCGGCCCCAGCTGGCGTGTGTATGAAGGGGACCCGCAAAGGGCTTCTGTAACAGAGCTGGTGGGCGAGGGGCACCCTGGGGACCCTGCTATCTTCGGGGGCCACCTGGCTACTCCCCAGTCTGCGTCTCCTACAGCCAGGTGGGGAGGGGCTGCCGTGCGGTCCTTTCTCTTGGGGGGTCCAGATCATGGTCTCCTTTCTCCCCAAGGGCACAGAGGGGCTTACAGTGGGACAACTCCGGAGGACCTGCCTCAGATGTTGGGCACCTGGGCCCGCATCCCCGGGATGGGCCGTCTGTAGCAGCCGGAGCTCTCCGGCAGGGGTCGGACAGCCCATGGGCTCTGGGGGTGGGGGTGGGGGGTCAGTTTGAGCTGCCCCACTCCACGCCCCCCCCCAGATGCCGGGCCATTGGGCTGAGAGGGGTCTTTCTTTCACTGTGCCCTGTCCCGCCGAGGCCTGGGCCAGCCCTGTGCTGATGTGTGATGTGGCCCCGTGACGCTCAGAGACGTTCAGTCACTCCCACAAGCTCACACAACAAGATTTCCAGACAGAGGGTCCAGGCCGAGGAGGGTCCCGATGCTGCGGGCTGAATGAGGTCATAACACTGGACCGGACGGGCAGAGGGACTGGAGACGGTGGGGTCTCTCGGGCTGGAGCTGCGGGTCTCCCGCAGCGGGAGCAGCAGGCCTGTCGCCCTCTCTGGGCATCCCCAGTGCTTGGCTGGGGCTGCTGAGGTACAGCGGGGCCTGGAGTGGACGGGTCCTACTGCCTTCCTGTCCCCGTGTGGAGGCCCCGTGCGGGGAGGCTGCGGTGCATGTCCAGGCCTGTGTCCTCACAGAGCCGGGGCTGGGAGGCGGAGGGAGGGGAAGCGAGCCCGTGTGCGCTGGGCAGGAACAGGATGTGTGGACCTTCAAAGCGTGTTCAGATCCCCTGCCACCCCCTGGCACCTCCTGCCAGCTCTCTGTGTGTCGTCTTGCTTGTAGTTCTTTTTTCCCTGACTATGAAAGCAAGAAGCGAAACTTCCTCAGAGGAGATGCTTTGGAAAATACGGGAAAATATGGAGAAGAGATGGGGTCTGGCCACCTCCGTGGGCACCTTCTAGGAGGCTCTGCGCTCACTCAGGTCTCTGAGCTCCCAGCACCGCGCCTGGAGGAGCCCTACCCTGGGGATGAGCTGCGGCCTGCGTTCCCTTCAAACCCGGGAATTTTCTTCTGGAGCCTGGTTTTTAACGGCTGCCTCACAGTCCAGTGGGCACGGCCCAGCAGCCGCCGCCAGTGTCAGGGAGCCTAGAAGCACTCATGGTCACAGAGGAGGCGGCGGGGCTGTGGCCCCGCTCTTTCCTCCGAGGCCCGCGTCTTCGGGACTGTGGCCCCGGATGCGCGCACGCATCACTGGCCTCCCGCTGAGCTGCCGGCGGGCAGGGCCGGGGCCAGAGAGAGGGGGCTGTGGCCTATGCCCTTCGGAGTCAGCCCGCCGGGAGCAGATCTTACCCTGAGGAGCGGGTGGGGGCAGGTGACCACAGCGCCCTGGACGGTGCCTGCCCTGCGCTCCTCCGCTCCCCAGGCAGGGACATCCCCCCCACCCCCACCAGGCAGCCTTGTATCCAGGGAGCAGCCTGGTGTGGGGAGGTGACATCATGCCCTGCGTGATCCCTGCGAGGACTCGGTGGGTGTCGGCTTCCTCTGGGGCCGCCCCGCTCCGGCAGACGCAGTTCTAGCTGGTGGCCAGTTCGACTCTCCGGTTTGCGGGGAGTGTGGGAAGGGTCTCTCCTCTCCAGCAAGGGGAGACACGCCAGGCTTCTCGGCTTCCTGGGACAGGTTCCCTGAACCTTGCCAGTTGTGGCCGCTTTCCCCGGCATCCTGGGCACTGATGCTTCTTGTCCCTGAGAGGCCGGCCTGGCTGGGTGAATGCGGCCGTGAGCTGTTACCTCTGTGTTTGAGCCACAGAGTGACCCGAACCTCTAGGCTGGGGTCCCCCGGAAGCTGTGGTTTCCTGTGGCCTGAAGCAGGTCACACGTGGGGGATTGGTTCTGAGGAGCGTGGGGCTGGCGGCTCCCAGCTCTCCACGGATGGGAGCCTGACATGTCAGAGCTGTGCTGGGCCCTGGGACACAGACCTGGCTCTGCTGGCAGATGGGAGCCTGACGGACTGAGACCCTGCGGACCAGTCTGCGGGGGAGCGAGTGGCCTGGGCGAGGCCAGGAAGAGGGGCTCTGCCTCAGGGAGGAGGAAAGGGGTCAGCGGTCAGAAGCAGGGGATGGAGCTGGCGGTGGTCCCCAGAGCGTCTGGAGGCCAGTGGCCAGGCCAGGCTGTGAGGGTGCTGTGGCAGGAGGTCTGGGGGTTGCTTCCTCTGGAGGGGAAGCCTGGTCTTGTGGCATTTCCTTGGTGGGGCCAGGGAGCACACATCCTGACACTGGGGGCTGGGACTCCTCTGGGCTGGGAGCTGGCTCTTTGACTGCCCTGGCAGGCCAGAGGGGGCCAGTCCAGCCAGCAGCAAGCTTAGCAGAAGGTGTTTAGGTTTCCCTGAGATTGCACAACGGGCAGGTGCTTATACGGGACTGGGGAGGGGGCTCCCCTGACCAGGCTTGGTGCACTGGGTCGCAGGACCTCCCTGTGTGTGGAGCCTGGGGAGGGCGGTGTTGGGGGCAAGGTGGCTCTGCACCCCCTGATTTCAAGAGGGAGGTTGGCTTCTGGGGGCTCCCTGGGGGCTCTGCCTGGCACAGGGTGGAATTTACTGCCTGCCGGGCTCAGGGGGGACCCGGTGAGGGCCCCTCCTCCCCCCAACCTGGGGGCCACAGGAGTAGCCCAGCCCTGTCTCTGTTGCCTGCTGCCAGCTGCGGAAGGGCATGGGGTGTGAGCTCCGCTGCCCGCCCCCTGGACTCACCCTGGAGCTCAGAGCTGACAGCCGACACTCGCTGGCCCAGGCCCCTGTGCCCGGAGCAGGCAGGGAGGGAACAGCCCAGACCTGGCCTGCCTCTCTCTGGCCCGTGGAACGAAAGGGTCTTCCAGATCTTTCCAGCCAGCTGGGAAAGAGTAGATATGCAGCAGGCGAGCAGTGTTCCGCCCAGCTGGGCCAGGGGCTCTTCTTGGAGCCTGGCCAGCGGCCCCTGCCATTGGGGGGTCGCTCCCCATCAGGGTGTCCAGCCCCCACTCCTTCCTGAGCTCACCTGGGACCCTCTGGGGCCTGCTCTGCCTGGAGCTCTCAAACCTTGAGCATGGACAGCTCCACCCCAGACCCCCCCAGGTTCCCTGTCGCAGCAAAGAGCACCCCAGACGCTGCTCCTCACGACCGCAGGTCCCCTCACTCCCTCCACCTGCACGGCCACGCGCTGTCTGAACCACCTCTGTGTCTGCTGCCCAGGCTGCCCGACCGCCTGCTCCCTGCAGCTCCCCGCCACCTCCCTTCCCTTCCTCGCGCCTCGACCCACCGCACCACCCCCAACTACATAGAACACCTTCTTGCTTTTATCTCTAAGACCCTTCGTGATCTGGCCCTGGCCCTTGCTTCCCTCACCTGCCTTTCCCCCAACCCCTTTCCCTCTGTTTACCCCACCCCCACTGGGTAAAGCTTAGTGCCCCCATCTGAGGCCCCGTCCTGCTGTGCCCTTCCAACAGCCCACCCAGTGTCAGCTGAATGGTTTTTGTAAACTACACGGGGAGTAGTTTGGGTGCATGCTTTATGCTGGTCAGTAGGCAGAGGCCTCTTCTAGGGCTGGGGGCTGGGGCCGGGGTCCCACTGAATTCCTAGCTGCCCAGCTGGGGGCCCGGGGATGTGCAGGTTGCAGGAAGGGTGAGCCTAGCCAGTAGCCTGGCTACTGTGGGACATCGCTGCCTCAGGGCCCAGTGTCCCCTGCTCCACAGACAGCCGGGGTGGCTGAGGGGCAGAGGGTCTGTGGGAAAGCCTCTCACTGTGCCCCTCCCTCCTTCCAAGACACAGTCCCCGCCCCCACCTCTCTCCCTCCGTGTCACCTGCCCCCTTCCCTTCTCCCCAGAGCCACCCCCCGCCGCCCAGCACACACCTCATGGCGAAGGCAGAAACGGACTGGGGTGATGGCTACGGGCTTGGGGTGCCCACGGGGAGGCCTGGGAAGCGATGTTCACCTCCACGCCGGGATGGCCACAAGGTATCCCCAGCACCCTCTGTGTGGCGGGGAAGGCCCCTTCCAGCTGCCCTCCAGGTGCTGAGCCCCGGCACCCCCGCACCTGCCACGTGGAGACAAGCTGCTCACTGCAGGGCCCATGTTCTGCTCAACTGGTCTGGGGTCATTTGGGCCGGGACCAGCTCCAGTCCACCGTGTGCTTCCGGCTCACCAGCCTCGCCCCTCCGCTGGCCAGGGGGACTTGCAGGGGGTTCGCCCTGGGGTGGCCAGGGCGTCATGGAGCATTTCCAGCCCCCACCCCCGAGCTGGGCTGCGCTGCCCAGGGGTCTGGCTGGCCTGCAGGAGCTGAGACCCTGGCCGTGTGGATGGCCGTATTAGACGTGGCCCTGCCCAGCCCTGACCCAGCTTGTGGTCCCTGCCTTGACCTATCAGAGTCAGGTGGAAACACCCACCGCATCCAATGACAGAGGCTCTTTGGGAGCTGGATCCCTGGTCTCCAGGAGCCCGAGGCAGGTGCCTTCTCTCTGTGCCTCAGTGTCCCCCTCAAAGAAAAGGTGCTGTTGGGAGTCAGTGATCCCTGATGGCTGGCAGTGGTTTCGAGGCCTTTGGCTCATCAGAGGTGGCCCTCCCAGGGTGTCTTCCCCTTTCCTCAGGTGGGCAGCGAAATGCTTGCGCTGGGGGGGGGGGGTCAGGCTGCCCACGGGTCCTCCTGTGCCCATGGGAGATGGCTGGCACAGCACTTGTGCCAGCGCTGGCCAGGCTCGGCCGCGGTCTGTCCCCAGGCTCCGGCTGTGTGTGTGGGAGGCCGGAGCCGGCAACACTGAGACCTGATCCCCGCGCACTGTCTTGAGTTCTGATTGAGAACGGGACGTCTTAAGACCAGATGCTGGTGAAAAATGAAACACACACTTTCTAAATTTAGCCGGTTGAGAATTGCACATTCCCCCAATTAGGCCTATTGATTCGGCGTGTGCGCTGGTTCCCCCCGCCTCCCTTGCTGTGCCGCCGGCTGCCTCCACGCACGCCTCTCTGGGCCCTCGTGTCCTCGCTGGGCTCTCACCGGCTCACCTGTTACTCCTGGAGGCAGCGCCGCCCGGAGGAACAGTCTCAGCGTACAGGGGCAGCTGGGCAGTGTGGCTGGACTCCTCTCTGCCAAGGCCGAGCAGACACGCCTGAGGCTGCCCTGAAGCTGGGCCCAAGCTGTGGGGGTGGTGGGGGGGGGGGGGGAGAACAGGGGGCACGTGGTGCCCTGCCTGCAGGGACCTTGTGATCTCTCTAGGCAGCGACACTCAAAACAAGAGCAAGCCCCTTGTGACACGGTGTGTGAAGTTCTCCGGCTCAGACCGTGGATGCTGTGGTCTCAGAGGGGGTGAGCACCAGGGACAAGGCAAGCACGGAAGGCTTCCTGGAGGAGATGCCTTGCTCTAGGCCCTGGAAACCAGGCAGTGGGACCCCCTGGGTGCCAGGCTCAAGGGTCTGATATTCCATGACTGGAGAGTAGAGTTCTTGAGGATTTGGAGCCAGGAACGGCCTGGACAGGCCTGTGTTCCAGCAGTGTCGGTGGGTTGGGGCTGGGGGAGGCCAGAGGCCAGAGGCCAGAGTGGGTCTGGGAGATGTGGGAAAAGAGGCCGGGCCAGGGCGGTGCTCAGGAGGAGTGATGGAGGGCTGCGGGGGGAGGCCGGGCCAGGGCGGTGCTCAGGAGGAGTGATGGAGGGCTGCGGGGGGAGGCCAGGCTGTCCTCGCTGCTGGAGTTGCTCCCGGAGGACCCGGAGGTCATGGTGGGCATGTCCACACCCCACATGCCCTGCACGATGGCCTCTCCCCATCCTCATGGCTGGGATCCCCAGACACCACCCCCCCCCCCTGCTTCTCACAGTGTCCGGAGTCTGTCTCAGAAGGCGGGGGTCTCTCCTGGGGGTCCCTGGTCTGCATCCCAGCTTTGCTGGCAGCAGGAGTCCGGGCTTCTCTGTCTCATTGGCTTGGTTTCGGTCTCTCTGTCCCTGGGCCCTCCTTCCCTGGGTCACACCCGCAAGGTCTGCTGGGACGCAGCCATGCCCAGGCATCTCCGCCCCCAGGACTGGTGTGCGGGTCCCTCTGAGACCAGCCACCTCTTCCCCGGCTGAGCCCCATGCCGCTGGGGAAAAGGTGTGCAGATGGGGACAGGTGGCAGTGTCACCTACTCTGGCCTGCTCCCAGCCTGGGTGGGGGGGCTCTCAGCCAGGTAGTGACACAGGGGGCCTGGGGCTGTCACTCTGAGGAAAGCCTTGGAGGCTCTGGGATGTGCAAAGTGCAGAGGGGAACCCACAGCCTCTGCCCGGCCAGGGCCCTGCTGTGACGTCTCCGAAGCTAACTGTGGGTGCCCACGGGTATGATCCCAACACGTTGTGGGTCCTCAAGCGGAAGTCTCAGCCTGGCCTGGGTGTGGCTCCTGCAGGGCCCCTCCCAGCATGTCCCAGAGGCTGTCACCCGCGCACCTTCTGTCATATCTCAGGGTCCTGGCCGCTTGGGGTTGTAGGTCGGGGTGGGGAGCAGACCCAGCAGCCCTGGCCCTTTTCTGGGCTCTGGGCCCCTGGCCTGTCGGGGTGAGGGTGCTGGGGGCCGTGGGGGCGGAACCTGGAGGAACCGAAGCCCAGAGAAGGGAGGAGTTTGGCTGAGGCTTGCGCTGGTCTCACCGGCGTCGGGCCACCTGCTGTTGCTGGCCCGGGGCGGCTGGTGGGGTCTTAGCCTCCCTGGACACTGTTGCCCGCTGGACATGTTCTCTCCATCTGTGTCGCCTCTCCTCTCCCACTGCTGCCTCCTGCAGAAGGGGTGGGAGGAGGGGGCAGAGGTGGGGGCCCCCAGGAAGCCTGGGCTGGTGGGGAGGTCCTGTGAGGGAGGGCCCCAGAGGGTTCAGGGCTCATCTCTGTCGCTGCTTGGGGGGACCTCTAAGACCCGGAGCCGTGCGAGGGGACAGATTCTGACATCGTGGCCTTGGTGTATGAGGCTGGTTTGGGGAGAGGAGGCTGTGGGCCAGCCCCGCTGTGGCTCTTCTTCCCAATTTCAAGACGGCAGTGGGAAGCACCCCTCCCCGGCCCCCCCCCCCGCCCGGGGCCCTGCCCCCCCCCCCCCCCCCCGGCACGTGGACTAAGGGGGTCCTCCGCCTGGTGGGGGAGCTGCTGCCCCTCCACCCGCCAGGCCGAGACCCTGGTGCAGCTTTCTCCGCTTTCTGCACCTTACATCTTGGGGGAGGGGTGAAGCCCGGCAACCACCCCTGCCCGCTGCGCCCAGCCCCTGGACTGGGCAGAGTCCCCGGTGCCCCCCTTCGCAGTCCCACCGCCTGGGGCCACGCAGAGGGGCGTGGAGGGGGAAGAAGAGCGAGCGACGAGGCCGCACCTCTGCGGGGAAAGCCCGCGCGCCCCACCGTGCGCCCCGCTCTGCGCCCCGCTCACGCCCCGCTCTACCCCCGGCTCTGCGCCGCGAGCCCCGCTCTGCGCCCGGCGCTCCTCGCCTCTGCGCCCCGCGCCCCGCTCTGCGCCCGCCGCGGAGCCCGCGCCCCCGGCCCCCACCGCGCACGGGGCGGGCAGGGGGTGTGGTGCGGGCGGCACGAGTGACAGCGCTCTCCTCGCGCGGCGCCTCCACGGGGCGCAGTGTCGGCGCGCACAGCCCGCCGCGGGCCGCCCGGCCTGATGCCGCCCGAGCCCCCGCCCCGGCGGCCCCAGCCCGAGCCCGAGGCCGGCTGCTGACGGCGCCCCCGCCGCCCCCGCCGCCCCCGCCGCCGCAGCCGCCGCGGAGACAATGGACGCGGGAGCCGCCCCGCCGAAGCACAGTAGGTGCCGCGCCGCTGCCGCTGCTGCGCCCCGGGCTCGGTGGACGCGCGGGGGCGCCGCTGCTCGGGCGGGTCGGGGCCGGCGCGGAGAGGGGGCGCCCGGTTGGCTCCGCTGCGCTGCGGGGCGGTGGCGCGAGCGGCCTCCGAGGTCGAGGTCCAGACCCGGGAGGGAGGACTGGGATCTTGGAGGCGGCGGGCGGGGGTGTGGGTGCGGGATCGCGTCCGGCAGGTGAGGGGTCCTGGGCTCTCTTGGAGGCCCAAGTGCCGGTGGAGGCATCTGCGGCTACCCGCTGCGAACTTTCCTCCCCTGGTTTCGGGCGGATGGGGCGCTGGGGCTGTGGCCCTGTGCTGAGGCTGAGCCCCGCTGAGCCCCGGGAGGGCACCCTGTCCCCTCACTGGGTGTGGACGGTGCAGCAGGGGCACGGCCATCATCTGGGCCTGTGGGGAGGTGCTGGGCAGAAGGCGGCCAGGGTTGGCTGGGGCCCTTCTGCTTGGCTGTAGGTTCGGCTCTGGCCCCTCACCAGCACTGGCAGGGGGGTGTGGTGGGGCCTGCCCTGGCAGGGGAGGGACCCAGTCGCGCTGTGGGGGGGCTCCACAGGCTGTTTGTAGGGCGCTGGCACTGACGGTAGGGAAGCAGTACAGGGCCTGCTGGCAGAGGTAAGGGGCACACTTCAGGGGAGACAGAAACTTCTGGAGCCGGCAGAGGGAAGATGCCAGGGCCTCAGGAGGGCTCCCCCCACCCCACTCCCACTCTGCTGAGAGAGCCTGCAGGCGGACAGAAGGCTGACCCCCCAGCCGGAGTGGCCTTTCTCCCCTGGCCTTCCCCACCCCTCACCACGGGCCTGTGCGTGTTTGTGCCCTTTCTGTGCCCCCCGCCCTCATCTCCCACCGGTGAGGCTGCGCTCTCCTGGCACTTGGGCCTCGGTGCTGAGATGCTTGTCCTGAAGAGCCCGTTAGGGTCCTGCCAGGGTTCCTGGAGACCAAAGCCTCAATCGGAGCACTGTAGCCACAGAGGGGAGTTCGGGCCCCAGGAGGCAGGTCAGAATTGGGGTCAGGAGCCAGCATGTCTGCCCCGAGACCCGGCTGTGGCCCCTGCCTGGGGAAACAGCAGGGATGGGCTCTGCCGCCGCCCAGCCCCCACTTCACGGAAGTTCTCGCTGAATTTAACCCATGGTCACGTCTGCATGGCCCTAAGGAGAGGGTCTGAGGGTTCCAGAAAGAAGGGTGTCTGTGGCGGGTGACGTGTTGTCTGACTGAAGGGTCCTTCAGTCCTCTTCCCCGGCCTGAACATCTTGGTGGCCCTGTCCTGGCCTGAGCCTGGCCAGAGGCTGTGGCTCTGCCCCCCCAGCCCCCCCCACCAGAGGCAAGAGAGCTGACACTTCTTGGGGGGTCATGGGACTCACTGCTGTGCAGTGCCCTCGTGTCCTGGGGCCCGGTGACCCTCACGTTTTGGACCCTGGCCCACCTGGGCTTTGGAAGCGAGCACAGAGCTGGGGTGGGGTCTGCCCGGGGCCTTCGGGGCCTCCAGCCACCAACGGCGCTGATGGGCTGCTGTCGGGGCGCAGCTGCGAGCCGGGAGGAGGTTGGACTGGCCGAGCCCCCTCCTGAGCGTGTGGTCAGCCGGGGACCTCCTCAGCTGGTGCCCAAGCCAGGTCTCTGGGTCCCCTCGGTGCCAGAGGGTACTGTGATCCGTGCAGACCCTCCTGGTGCGGACGGGCCCTCACTCCCTGAAGCCGAGAGTTCGGGTTACATAATCCGCCCCCCCCAACGGGCTGTGGTAAATGGCAGGAGCCGGTTTGACAATAGGAGTTGTGATTGGATTTTAATCTTTAATGCCTGTGATAGACAAAGAGCAGCCGGCCTGTTGGTACATATTCTGCTGCCCTGCGCCTCAGAGGGCTACTTCTCTAGGCGTGAACGTCGCACCAGCCCTTCGCCTGCTCCCCGGAAGGGAGGGTGTCTGGCCCAGAGACCCACAGGCTGCTTGCCACCTGCTCCAGTGCTGGACAGGGCAAGGGCCGGGCTGCCAGTGGGCACTCCTGTCACCGCTAAGTCTCCCTTCTCCTCTGTCTCACGCAGTCACATCCATGGAAGCCCCCAGCCCCGAGTGCAGAGAAGGGGCAGCCGCTGGAGGTGTGAGATCATATCCACAGTGCCCACGGCAGACCCGGCCAGGCCCTTGGACCCCAAGGACCACT
This sequence comes from Mustela nigripes, assembly GCF_022355385.1. Lineage (NCBI taxonomy): Eukaryota > Metazoa > Chordata > Mammalia > Carnivora > Mustelidae > Mustela > Mustela nigripes. The sequence continues at coordinate 1,144,233 of NC_081570.1, forward strand.
GGGTACAGATGGCCCTGGACCTTTGGGGCTCTGCCTGCCTCCCCCATCTGCCTGGCTGGCCCTGGGGAGCCAGAACTCTGTGACCCGATTTCCCAGGTGCCAGGGGTGGGTGCACACCTGGCTGGCCCTGGGGCCTCCAGATGGCTTCAGGCCCCAGGCAGAAGTGGGACCCCTGTGCCATCAGCCCCGCCCCCAGCCCCTGGCTGGCCCTGGGGAGCCAGAACTCTGTGACCCGATTTCCCAGGTGCCAGGGGTGGGTGCACACCTGGCTGGCCCTGGGGCCTCCAGATGGCTTCAGGCCCCAGGCAGAAGTGGGACCCCTGTGCCATCAGCCCCGCCCCCAGCCCC